>NW_019386088.1:0-102740 GCF_000671375.1 Centruroides sculpturatus
CTGGCATAAACAATGTTAAATTTTAACTGACTTAATTTTGCGAACGCATCTTTTTTATTTATATGGATATCTTAAGGTCAGTTTTTGCACTAATGTTGCTAATGCACCATTTGAACGAAAAAAAATTAAGGAAACTTTTCTGTTAGCGAACCCTTTGTTAAATATTTTGAATATCACCACTGTGTATATGTATATATAGTATTGTAAATTTTGTTAGTTTTAAGTTGATAATTCATATATCGTGTAAACTTGAGCGGTAGGAATTATCTTATGGTTATCGTACTGTTAAAATAAACCTTTTTTTTTTGGTCATTTTCGTGCACATGTGTTTGGTCATTGATTGAGTCCTTAGAATATATATATATATTTATTGTCTCTATGGATTTCAACCTACTGGAAGCTCAACAATTTAAAAAGAACATACTTTCTAATTACATTCTTATAATTGTAATTAAGTTTGAAATTTTCTTTTTTTCATTAAGAAGTGGACAAAGCAAGCATAAAAATAATTTGCTGTTATTAGTCACCATTTGTTTTAATGATTCTTGCTGTCATTTATATATGACTAGGTGATCATTTTGCTGCTTGTTTTGCAAGATTACAATAAGAATCAAATTTACTGTGAAAAAAATAAATCACATTCTGCTTTCATTTTCACTAGGGAAAGTCTATTTGAAATAAATCTTGAATCCATGTCATTAAACATACTCATTAAAGATTAGTTTATACTGACAGCAACTAGTGAAAATGAATAAGAAACTGAAAAGTAATTTTTATTCACTTAGTGAAATTGATTCATACAAAAAAACATAGAATGTGAAAATTTTCAACATATCAGATTGGTGAAGTAATTTGCTGAACAGGAAAATGTCAAAATGGCATCACATGTTACATATTAATGTGTGTCACTGTAACAAATGCTTCAGGTTAGTCCACAGTTACAGTTTTCATATTTTTAATAATTTCTTTAATTTTTTTCCATTTCAAAGTGAATAATGCATAAATGTTGTAAGATATTGAAAAATATGATATATGAATGTGAAGTCATAAATGACAAACATATAACTGAAGTGTTTTTATAATGGAGAAAGTACTGTACAGAAAATATTTAACATATAATTGCAAAATAATGTACAATTGAGAAACGTATAAATGCGCTGTAATCATAGAATTATATCAAAGTCATACATTTAATAAAATAGTTTACTTACACCAAGTATTATCCAGAAACGTTGTTGTATTGAAACTTGTATAAGGAGCAGATGTGATGTTATTATCATGAGCATATGTATTTTCTATAGGTATTGTCACCATCATTGATGATTTTGCAAAAAAAGATATGATCACAGATAATGTACTAACCATAACAATAATAAAAATAATAAAAGAAATCTTAGCAAATAAGGTTGCTCCAACCAAGCAGATGATTAAATTGAAAACATTTAGACTGGTGCCATACAGAAATTTATACCATCTTCCACCAGGAAGTAATGAAACCAAACTTCCTACAAAGAAAAAAGTATTAAATTTAATAAACTTATACTAATATTCTTTACAAAATTGCAATTGTAAATGCATAAGTACAAATAATGAAGTAATAGGATCAATAAATAAAAACTAAGTACTAGTACTAGGAAAATGAAAAAATTCTATTAATAATTCTTTAGGTTGTTTTATCAACTAAACATCTATCTTTAACAACTAATGTAACTTTGAAGTTAAATTTAGAAAGTTTCATTTAAATGATCAAATGTTAACTATGAATGTTTTACTAGAGAACTTATTAAAAAATTCTTGCAAAAAAATTCTAAATATTAAAAATTTCAAATCAAAACTGTTCCATTTATTCACAGAATTACAACACAATAAATAATTTAAGTGATAAGACTATTAATATGCTATGTGTTGGATAATATCACATTAATGCTGATTAATTTATCTATTCTTCAAATATATAAACCTTCAGTATAATAAATTTTATTTACAGTCGACCCCCCTATAACACTGTTGATAATTCCGTTTTATATGAATTCCATGTTGTATGTATGAGTCACTTAGATTTTACAAATATGTAAGTCGTTCACAGCCGGCACACGTATTTGTAAAATCTAAGTGACTCGTACAACATGAAATTCATATAAAATGGAATTATCAACAGTGTTATAGGAAGGTCAACTGTATTAGCATCCTGCCTCAGATTTGTAGTGTTCAACGTGATACAGTATAACATAAAGAATATAACTTTATTTTATACAGTATGAACACGAAAAAAAAAAAAGATCAGGTCCAAACTATGGTGCATTGTTAGTGAATACTTTTATACAACAGTATAGTACAATCAAGATCATTACACAAAAGTATCTTCTCAACCACTTTTTGGGATTCACACATGTGGGGTTAAATCATGAATGAAAGTATACACAAAAATCAGCCGCACATAAAACTACCTTACAACCTATGTTTTTTACTCTAATTAATGCAAAAAAAGGGAAGAGATTTTAGATAGGGAGAGATAGATTTATGAAAAAAGAGGTCTTAGAAAAGGGGTACCCATTGCTTCATATATCACGAGGAAATGGCCCATATATACCTTTGCAGTTCTCCTGAATCTCACCACTATATGTATTTTCTCTCTTAGTTATCATTAGTTCATTTTTCTTTTCGTCTTCTGAACAAGATTTCCCATTTCGACTCTCAGGACTCACCGGCGCTTTCTGTACCAACTGTATCTTAGTGGTTGTACCATCACTCTGATGCCACTCAAAGCCTGGAGCTTGTCCTCTGCATGTCTGCCTTGGAAACTTGATCAAAAAGTGCTGACTACACTGATGTTTGTCCTCGAGGCCTTCTCCACTCTATTGTCTAATGCTCACACCCACAGAAGTAGGGCAAGGGTGGAAAGTTCTTAAACTTAAGAAACAAAGAAAAATCAAGAACAAAAGAGAAATTGATAGGCAAGAAAAGGGTAATGATAGAAAATGAAAATAACACAACTTAAATATGGTGTCATGCCACAAGTTAAATGGAAAAAAAAAAAGGATAAAAAAACTGAGTATTATCCAGTAGTCATTTGGCTTTAATGTAAAAAAAAAAAAAAAAAAGGATAAAAAAACTGAGTATTATCCAGTAGTCATTTGGCTTTAATGTATTTGGCTATCAGGTTAGGACATTTACATTTACATTTATTTATTAGTAAGCATTTTTCTATATTTATGTAAAAATCTTGAATAAAGTGCAGAACAGCTTCTCCAAAAACTGGAACTTATCTTATTATAAAAGTTCCAGCTTTTCTTATTCTTTTCTGAAAACACTTTTTAATTTAAAAAAAATGTCAGTTATAAATAGATTGTTGTTTTAACCTAGAGGTTAAAACAACATTCAAAGCTATAGAACGTTATAATTTGAAACACTCAGTTTTTTATCTTTAGTTTTTTTGTTTGATAACCTGAGGCAGGTTGCTAAAGACTAAAGATGACAAAAACATTTGTTTTGAAATAAAGCTGAAAAAGTAAGGAAGGTGAACTATTAAGTCTTATTAAAGTAAAGAACAGTAAAGCATTTAAAATTTTGATTGTATGTTTAAATAAATGCCTAAAGAAATTACTTAAAAATAATTTTTGAATTTCAATTTCAATAAATTTAAAACAAAGTTAACTATAAATATAATATACAGTTATAAAAAGAAATAAAATAGTAAGCAAAAAATATAAATTTAAATGCAATAACAAATATAAGAAATCTATTGTATGTACAGTGTTGGCCGTTAGCCAACATTGTACTGTACAGTACATACAATTAGCAAGTGCCAAATCTGACAGAGGGCACTGTTTTTGAACCAAGATGGCTGCCGAAACAGGTAAGGAACCGACCATGTGTTTGTTCAGTGCCTGAACTGATTCCGCTTCCATCGATGACAACTACTGCGAGGACCAAATGGAGGGAAAAAAAATCACTGAATTTATGTCAAATTCTAGACTATATCGGCAACAGAAAACATTATCTTGTAGAAGGTGAAGCCATTTTGGATGCCGGACACACCTTATTTTGTGGAATATACTCTAACAACAACGCTGAAGTTTATGTTGTTGCTTTAGTGTTGCAATCTCAGATATTGTCATTTTAATACATCTCAATTACAGGGAGAATGCATGTGCAAAGCGGGGCTGTCTGGTTTTTGTAAACATGTGATAGCATGTTTATTACACGTTAACAGGTGAGAAGTGTTTAAATATTTTAAGCAGTATACACCATGTTCCATTATAAAAACATAGTTTTATTTATCATAATAGTTAAAATTAGTGTTAACCTGAAGGCTGCCCTGCTGAGTCATTCTGCACTCATACAACATAGGCCAGTCAAAAGTTTGTAGCATACATGTTGTATAAGTGCAGAATGACTCAGCAGGGCAGCCTTCAGGTTGGCACTAATTTTAACTATTATGATAAATAAAACTATGTTTTTATAATGGAACATGGTGTATACTGCTTAAAATATTTAAACACTTCTCACCTGTTAACGTGTAATAAACATGCTATCACATGTTTACAAAAACCAGACAGCCCCGCTTTGCACATGCATTCTCCCTGTAATTGAGATGTATTAAAATGACAATATCTGAGATTGCAACACTAAAGCAACAACATAAACTCCAGCGTTGTTGTTAGAGTTTAATCCACAAAATAAGGTGTGTCCGGCATCCAAAACGGCTTCACCTTCTACAAGATAATGTTTTCTGTTGCCGATATAGTCTAGAATTTGACATAAATTCAGTGATTTTTTTTCCCTCCATTTGGTCCTCGCAGTAATCGTCATCGACAAAAACTGAATCAGTTCAGGCACTAAACAAACACATGGTCGGTTCCTTACCTGTTTCGGCAGCCATCTTGGTTCAAAAACAGTGCCCTCTGTCAGATTTGGCGCTTGCTAATAGGTTTCATATGGTCATACAAGATTATATATAGTAAGTTTTTTTTCGTATATTCTATCCTATCCTTTGTTCTAAGTTTCTTCTAGAAACTTCTTTCTTTACCGTCCTTGCCCTTGGGGAGGGATTAGTCTTTCCTGAATTTCGGAATGAAGAATAGAACAGAAGGGATGCCTGAGGACAAACGGTCTAGAGTGGGGACACTTTTCGATTCAGGACCCAAGAATAAGGAAGGGACAAAGCAGAGCTCTGTACTAAGGGAGAAAGCTGAGAAGTCTGAAAAGTCGTAAGGGTCTAGAGAACTGAGAAGAATTGTAAGGACATTGACAAGAAAGTAGAGGATATCAGTTATTCGTCAGAAAAAGGGATCCCTATACAAAAACGTCAAGGACATTAAGCGTGTGCCCTGCACAAAGAGCAATTTTCATACAAGGACAACCTGGGTATTTCCAATCTATACTTATTCTTCTTTTTTACTTTCCTATATCCTTTCTTTGTTTTCCTTAAATTAATTAGATATAGTATTAGTTATAAGTCGATCGATCAAACACTGGTTGTTATGCATGGAGGTTATTCCAAATTGTAAGAGGATAAAGAGATCTCCGAGTTTTAAATGTAGTAGAATTGAAACTATATATAGTTGGGGTCCATACTGTAAGAACCTGGTTGCAGAGAAAAAAAAGAATACTTGTAATATTTACTTATTCTTTTGTGTGTAACGTTTGTTTGCAGGCTTTACATTCTCTAAATAGCAACCTTCACAACAGTACATTTTAAATTTTCTCATATTTATGTTTGTTATTGATTTTAAATATTTTTTGTGACCACTATTTCATCTTTTACAGTATAATTGAATACCATATTAATGGATGATTTTACTTTAAATTTATGTGAAAGTTAAAACAAATTCTGTATATTTTCTATATTAATAGTTATAGCTATGTACAGACTTGGACATTGTACAGAAATCATCATATTTACTGTATTTGTGTTTGTTACTGAACAATGTTTGTTTGATGTTTTCCGTTCACTTTGTTCCCCTGTACAAAGAGTGCAAGTACCTTGTACTAAATAAATAAATCATAATATATAGTTATAGCAAAATTTACTAGTATAACTCAATTGTTTCTTCTTTGCTTTAAGTTACTAAAAGTTCCATTGATAAAAACTGCAATATTCTATAGATATTTTTAGGAATATGTTGTCAATTTATTTTTGTCTACTAGTAAAATACTCTTTTGAATTAATTACAGAATAATAATAATAATAATAATAATAAATATATATTAGCTGTTACCCATGGCTTTGCCCGCGCAGATTTTGCAAGCAAACCCCATTTATATTCAGTATTTCAACAACCATAGTAATTGTTATATAACACCTACCACTGAGAATTATGAGAATTGCCGAGAATCAAACAAACTATTTTCAATTTGATCAATTTTCTGGAACATTTACAATCATTCTATAATCAAACCGATACGCAATAACAAATTCGAATTTAAAACAGTTTGAACATTTTTAAAATCGAAATAGATAAAAATATTTATAACAATGTCTGAAATGTTATTAATTTAATACACCTAAGTACTCGATGAAGACTAAAGCCTCTCCCTCTCCTGCCCGCGGGGGAATTTTGAAAAATCTCTCCTTGGTGTGCATTGCCATGGCATACCCTACTAAAACACAGATAAAAACAAAAAATCTGCATCTAAAATAGTACAGTAGAAGCCGTTCTTCCGGTTAAGCCTTAATCCTCTCCCTCTTCCCCCGTGGGGGAATTTCGAAAAATCCCTTCTTAGTGTGCATTTCCATGATGTACCCTAACTGTCTACCAAATTTCACCTCTTTAGGTTAAGCGGTTTACTCTGGGTGATGATGAATCAGTGAGTGAATGAGTCAGTCAGTCAGTCAGGACAAGCAATTTTATATATTTAGATATATATATTTTAAATACTAAATAAGTCTTTCCTCAATGATGTAAAATAATTCCATTTAAAAATCAAACAACAACATTAACAAAATTGCTCTACAATTATTTAATCAATATAAAACTGTTTAATATTTGGCTTATTTTATATTGTCCAATACATTATGAATATTTTAAATAATGCTAATAAAATATAAATTTCAAATAGTCGTCAGAAATTTCTGTATGACTTGGTACCAGTTTTGTTAACTTACTGCATAGCATACATAGCAAATAAAGAAATAAATTGAATAAAATAATGTATAAAAATAAAATTTAAGGAAACAAACTGTTCTTTTTTTATTAAGTTTGTTTTCTTAAATAGTTGTATTTTATTCTTGTAAATTAATAAATAGTCATAAGAGAGAAAACCTTTCACACATTGTTTCTAGTGGTTTTAATCCATAAGAACAAATGTTTTTGGCTGTTTTAAATGGCCTTCTTCAGGTACAATAAGGTGGGTTGGAACATCGGTTAGCAAATATTGAAATGACGTCACTGTTTACAAAGTTTTTTCTTGCTAGTGACATCATTGTTGATTACAAAGTTTAAAAGATATCACTATTGTTAATTTTCTTTTAATTTTACCCAAGAAGTGCAACCGACTATCAATGATAAGATAATTGTTTAAACATGATAAATATAGAAAATGCATGGAAATAAATAATCAGTTAAGGCCAATTTGGAGGATAAATAAAGCTATTGAAGCTAAATTATTTGAATACATTATTATTATAAGCATTTATGTAAACAAACAATGCTGATCAGTTAACAGTTTTATTTATATAATGTAATTAGTGAAATTGTTAAGAATGTATTTTTCATAAAAATCAAATTAATTATGACTTACCTGATGGTCCAAAACTATACTCAATGCCTTCTACACAACCAGTTAGATATAATGCACTAGAAAAAACATTAGCAATGAAGAAAAGTGTTCCAATGCTTCCTCCAAACTCTGGTCCAAGAGCTCTGCTGATCATAACTTTAATAATTAAGAAAATATTCCCAATGAACTTTAAATATATATGGAATAAATTAGATTATATTATATGTAGAATTTATCATGCTATCCTTTGATACACTTAGACCTAAAGATTTACAATCATGTTTCTTAATACAAAATTATGAAGAGACTATTGTTATATATGTAAATACAGTATTCAAAATCAAGTAACAAAACAATTGTTGGCATTATTACATTTGATTAATTGGATGCCATCTTTTTTTCTTTAATTTAATAAACTGGTAACAAACTTATAAAAATATAGCAAATATTTTGATCACATCTATAATACATGTATATTATAACACTAATATTATCTCCACTGTATCAATTTCATGTGTACATTTTATAATAATAAGAAGAACAGAAGAACACACCTGAATTCTATTTGCCGAGTTTTTTCTCTTTATTTCAAATGTTTTCAGCCTATTTGGATAGGCCATCTTCAGGTTTTCATTCATTGTTCCAAAATGGAATCATTTGTTCGAATTTTGTTTTGATTTGAATTTTTGAAATGTGTTAACAACTTTTTGTATAAATAAACAAAATAAATAAAATATGTCATTAAACATTTTATTGTACATTTGTACTATGTACATTTTATTTTGAATTGAAATGAGTTTATAAACAAATGAATATGCCAAATGAATAAATTCTGTAGTAAAAATTACCAGGTATAGCAGTACAAGTTGTTGAATGATGATTCTTACAAAATTAAACAATCAAGGATTGCTTAATAATTTCCTATATTATGAAGGTAAATATTATGAACTAAAATAATTAATAAATGCAATTAATAAATAAATTTTGTTCTTATTCTAAATACATTCCATCTCTCCTGAAGATGATCTTTGTAAATGTTGAAAGTACCTGCATACATTTGAATTAAACTAAATGTCAAAAGACAATGTAATTTATAATTGTACTAATTTGGCATTGAGTGTTCATCAGCCTTATTAAAAACTAAGAAATATTCAAAAAAATCAAAATGACTTATTCTTGAAGTTGTGGCATGATGCCATAGTTCGTATATAATTTATAGGTTTATATTATTTTTTCCTCTCTTCAATCTTTTTCATACCTATCAATTTTCTATTATTCTCTAATTTCTTTGTTCCCTGAATTTTCAGGAACTTTCTACCCTTGCCCAAATCCCAAAGGAGTGAGAAAAGAACAATGGATAGAGAAGGGCCCTGAGGCAGTTTAAAGGGAGAGATAGCCAATTTTTAGAGAGACACCAGAGGATGACGACTCAAGGAGAGACTCTCAGTCTTTTGTTAGTAAGAGACGAGAGTACGAAAGTGCTATGTTAAAGCCAGGAATAAGAATAAGGAGATGATATAGTGGAAGTCTTAGAGGTGTTTGCAGAAGGAACATCAAGAAAGAAAATTCAAGGAGAGGTGCAGAGACTTCACAAAAGTGGAATATCGATCTGGCAAGACAAAGAAAGTTAAGTCCACCTGAACCATCGAGAGAACATTCAAAACAATCAAGTACCCCTATTTTATCTCTCTTCTTCCTTCATTTATCTATGTCTATCTTCTACAATCTCTATATAAGTAGGTTAAGGTTAAACAGGGATGATTGACATCAGAAATCTTGGAGCTTATGGACAATAGACAGAAACAAAAGAAACGATGAAAAATACAGAGTGTTAAATAGAATCATAAGAAAGAAATGCAGGGTTGCAAAAGAAAAATGGATGTCCGACAAATGTAAAGAAATAGAACTGTTACAAGAAAAGTATGACACATTCAACATACATAAAAAAGTAAAAGAGATGGCAAACCGGCACAGAAAACAACCTGGATCAATTCTTAAAGACGAGAACAATAACATAGTCATCAGCATCGAAGAAAAACTGAAACAATGGAAAAAATATATTGAAAAACTTTTTGATGACAACTGACCCAATAATCCACCACCAACAACTGATATTAATGAGGAAATTCCTGAAATTACAAAACACGAGGTTGTTTATGCCATAAATATACAAAAGAATGGCAAAGCTACAGGGCATGACGGAATTCATTCTGAGGTTCTGAAAGCTATAGCAGAACAAGAGGGTACAAGATTGAAATTACTAACAAATTCTTCAATACTATTTATAAGTCTGGTAAAATACCTAGAGACTGGCTACAGTCTACCTTCATTCCTCTACCCAAAAAGATTGGTTCTTCTCAGTGTGATGACTACCACTTGATGTCTAAGTCTAATGTCCGCAAAATATTTTTAAAAATCCATAGACATATATACAGGAAATGTGAACTAGATATTGATAAAACACAGTTTGGATTTTGCAATGGGCTTGGTACATGAGAAGCACTCTTCTGCTTAAACGTATTAGTCCAAAGATGTAGAGATATGAATGCCAATGTTCACGCCTGCTTTAAAGACTATCGTAAAGCTTTTGACTGTGTAAATAACCAAAAGATGATTGAGATCTTAACATCAATTGGCATTGACAAAGGCAGTCTGTGTGTCATCAGTGAACTGTACTGGCATCAAACAGCGGATGTCAGACTTGAAAAAGAAACTTCTGAAACCACATTAATTAAGAGAGGAGTACACCAAGGTCGTGTGTTATCCCCCTGCTCTTTAATATATACTAAGAGAACATATTCAAGGAAGCGTTAGAAAACAATAATTGTGGGATCAAGGTAAATGGCAAATTAATAAACAACATTAGATATGCAGATGATGCAGTGGTTATAGCAAGTAGTCCTGAAGAATTACAACAACTGATGGACCATATTGTTGAGTACAGTGAACTGCATGGTCTCTCTATGAATTTTACCAAAACCAATCTTCTTGTGTTCTCAAAAACAAGGAAAAGTGCAAATCTTGTCATTCATAGAAACACTATCAAAGCACTATCGAGTATCATCTCTCAAATACCTCGGCACAATAATAAATGAACAATGTGATCAGCATAAAGAAATAAGAGCAAGGATTGAACAAGCCAGAACATCATTTATGAATATGAAAAAGTTTTTAGTTAGATCTGAATTGAGTTGATGTCCAAGGATTTGAATGTTAAAGTGCTACATCTTCTCCGTCCTGCTATATAGATGCGAAAGTTGGACTCTGGACCTCCAAACTGAGGAAAGAATTGAAGCTTTCGAAATGTACTTGTACAGACGAATACTTCGAATATCATGGGTGCAAAGAATTACTAATGTTGAAGTCCTGAACCACATGAACAAGCAAAAAGAACTCCTGCTGACCATCAAAATCAGAAAAACACAGTACATAGGTCATATAATGAGAGGAGAGAAATATCAAATACTTAGACTAATATTAGAGGGAAAAATACAAGGAAAAAGGTCTGTTGGGAGACCAAAGAATCAATGGGTGAAAGACATCACAAGGTGGTTCGGGTGTACATCTATGGAGATATTCTGAGTTGCTATATCGAGGACAATGTTAGCTATATAGATTGCCAACCTTTGACCAGAGATGGCGCATTAAGAAGAAGGTTAAAGTAAATTTAAGGAAAACGTGACCCAGACTCGCATAATTGAAACATGTATATCGGGTAACTCCAGGCATCTAAAGGATTGTAATGAAGATTTTTATTTCAAGTTTTGTATATGTTTGTCATGAAATTTTATTGTTTTTTTTGGGACTTGCCTCAAAGTTGGAACTTTTATCATTCTATAAATCTTATGTTCATACTCAAAAATAAAGTTTTGTTATTTGTGTTATATCCTGACGTCATTCAAGTAGCACGTAACATCACAAAATAAATTAATTAAACTTGAATGCTTTTTTGAATACAGAAACTTGAAATTTTCTCCTTTGTACAACTGGATGCAATTTTTTATGATAATTACTGCATTATCATTAAAAATATCTTAAGTGTTGTAGAACTGATATGAATTCAATTTGCATTATTATTTGGGTTTCTCCTCAAGGAAAGAATATATCACCAGAAAACATTTGAGATTGATTACTTTTTATTTCATTTCTAGATAAAATATTTCTCACTATTGTTCAATTTCAGCCCAAAAGGATTCATCTTCATTACTTATCATCACCACCACTTTCAAATACAGAGATTACTACTTTTGATGACTCTCAGTGAAATTTTCTTGTTTGTCCTTTTTGGGAGATTGACATATCCTTTTATCAGGGATCAAAGGTGACTATCTTTATCAACAATTAATTGAAGCTTCAAGATTCTTGTTTCACAAAGCCTTCAAAAAAATTCTAAGGTCCCCTGCTATGGTCAGGATCAACCTCTCCTCTCCACTGTCTCCTCCAGTCTGAAAACCATTACCTCTTCCATTTAGACACTTAGGAATTTTCTCTCCTCACAGTACTGTTCAGATCATCAATCATCAACTGAGTGAAGTAGAAATGAGGACAAGAAAAGATTCCAGAAACAAGAAAAGACAAGAATCGAGGAAAGAACCTACAAACTAGAATACTGTATTCTATTTTCATGACGACTCAGGATATCTTCTATTTTGAAGTTAAGACCATTTACATAAATTTACAATATTTTTGAGTCTTTTCTTTATCCATTAACATAACCACAGAAGTAACTTGCTTGAAGAAAAACTTCATTAAAAAGACAAATAATAGATGATAAAAATTCACAAAGTTAAAAATGATATCATCTATTATTTGTCTTTTTAATGAAGTTTTTCTTCAAGCCAATTTAAGGATAAAGAAAAGACTCAAAAATATTGTAAATTTTTGTAAATGGTCTTAACTTCAATATAGAATATTCTAATTTAAAATTATGGCATAAATTTACATAAGTTATCCTGATAATGCTCATTAAACAGATGAAAACATTTGCTTTCTTGTAATTTCTTCTTTCTGGATATTCGTTATATGTACAGTGTTTATTAGTATGTAGTGCCCTAGCACTATGTATTTTTTTTCTGTTTATTATATATATATTACGTGCTTTATGTCAGGTTTTCCATTGTAAAATTCCGTTTTATTTCATGATGCTGGATTGTGAACGGGTGTGGCCCCTCATGCTTGTTGATTGGCAAGATCATGTGTGTTGCATGTCACACCCAATGACGGGAAATATAAACATTGGAACTCTCGTCCAAAGTCAGAGTCTGGTTCCTGTTTTTGTGTGATCAACAGTTAATGTGATGTAGGAGTGTCGGTTAAGAAGAAGAAAGGGACTGACACATGTGAACTTTCGAATGAAGAGAATGGAATCCAAATCCATTGTATAAAATATGACTGTTTTTCACGAAATAAGTGCAAGATATTAAAACAGGACACATTGAAGGACTTCGGGAAAACATTATTTTTTTGATATGTTGATTATTGTGTTCTTTTAAAAAGGAGAAGTAATATCTTTAATCCTTTTCTTGTATAGTGTACTGTACGTGTTATCTGATCTTGTACATTTGAATAGAAGTATGTTCCTCTCGTGTTTTAGGACAAATAAATATTTTGAAAATATTTATGATTAAATTTTTGTTACTAAAAGTTAACCAAAATTGTAAACTCCTTTAATCAATTTGTTCATTCATTGACCCTCTAACATAGCCTAACAGACCTAGGTCTATTGGGAACTAACAAGTACAAGTATCCCTTGTACAACATGGTACTTCTATAACACTGTTTTGCTCTAACAGTTTGAAAATTGGGAATATCCCCATACAACATGACTTCTAGTTTCACTAACAGTTTTGAAAATCCTCTATACAAAATTTCACAAGTTTTAAGTGTAAATGTTGCTTTTTTTTTTTTTATTCAAGTAAGTAAGCATGTGTCTCAAATTTGCCCATGGATTTTAGAATATTGAAAAATTTCAATTTGTTTTGAGCCTTTTGTCAGGTTTACTGTAATGATGATAGATAGGACAAGGAAAAAAATTGCACTATCCTATAAACCAGGTATTGTCATCAACTTTAAACCTTAAGACTGTCACTGTTTTCTTTTTATTTTATCTTTGTATTTAGTAAAGTTTATTTAAACATTCTAGACAAGTGCTATTAAATGTTTTTAACTGTAATATTGAATCTGACAAGCAATCATTCATAAAATAATGAACAAAATATGCCAGTATCTCAGTATTCAAACACAAATTCTGAAAAAAGTCATTTGGTACTTGAGTGAACAAATACAACTCTGTACAGCAAATTTTTTATTAAAAACATATTTCGTCATCCATAAAAATTTTTTATAATAAAAATAAAAAATATGGAAATTTGCTGATACTTCTGATCAAGAACAACAAAAAAGCTGAGATGACAATGATACTTTGTAAAAAGAAAGTGCTCTCATTTAACTAAAATTAATATTAACACATAATACAATACTTTTAATTGTGATTATTAATTATTGTTTGGAAATAAATTATCGATTGCTTTAATAAACATATTTCTCTTAATTATGAAAAAATAGTATACTTTTGTTAACTTCTGGAATGTAACCCTATGTTTTGCATTAGTACTTTGTTTTGTATAGCACTGATTTGTATTATACGACACTTCTTCAGAATGTATCTACTGTATTATTTGAGGGATACCTGTATATTATTTGGATCTTGATACTGAAAAGTGATAAATTTTATACAATTTAAGAAATATTACATATAATTAACATTAAATAATAAATTCTACATTTGATATTGAATTATGTGCTTTGTTAACACAAAGTAAACTTCTGTATTCAACAACATATTCAAAAAATTATAATTTAATATTCTTATTTATTAATTAAGGATACAATATAATCCTCCTCCTTCTACTGCACCATTGGTTGATATTGCACATATTGATAGTACTGTTGAAAGTAAAATGATGTAAGCTAATACCATTTGACCAGCTGTTATCAAAACTCCTGACTGGCTCACCAAAAAACCTAAAAATGAATTAAATTTAGAGTATTATTTCATTTCTTGAAATTTATGAATTTAAGTTTATACGTTTATGAAATAAATCAAAACAATCCAGCAGAAAGTTTCAGAGTATAAATACATTTAACTGTCTTAATCATTGTCAGATTCAAGATTGTAAGGTAGGGTATAACATCATTGACAATGACTGTTTAATAGAGATGGGTAGTTCTGGTTAACGCCATTCTAAACTACTATTAGGAATTGTTCCACGTCAAGTGTTAAGACTTTCAGTTGGAACTATCAATGCATTCTTCATTTTGTACCTGTATAAACACTTCATGGAACAGTGAACTATCTGGATTTTAACTTGAACAAAATGAAAATATTTGAGTTTTTAAGAATAAATTGAGTGTTTTAAATTTATGAAAATACTTTAAAAATTTGTATTTTTATTAGTTGATAATTATTTGTTTTTATTAGTAATTAGCAGATATATTGGGTTCAAAATAAATCCTAATGAATAATTTAAAATCACTCTCCTAATACTGGCTTAATATATAAATATTCAAACAGAGACCTCAATAACCAGCACAAAATGAAGTAATTTTAATAAAAACAGATGTTAAGATGTATTTTAAATTATTTTTCACTCTATACACATCATGCACAGAGCATGCACAAGTCTCCATGTGCAGGAAGTTGTTTAATTCATATTTATATTCTGTTCTATTTTTTAAATATTCATTCTATTTTGTTCTACCTGATGATGTCCATTTAATATGAAAGGAAACATTTGTTTTAATTAAAATTACTTAGCATTTATTTTTACAGTGTACAGTACATCACAATGAACTTAAAATTATTATTATTATGCAATCTAGCAGCAGCAACTAATAGTGAGCATGACTTCCTTCACGTTATCTCTTCATAATCTAAGAACCAAATGTCCTTTCTTCATTCAAATGGTATTCCATCTAACTATACCTGTCATGGGTCTCTTTGTATCCTTCCATGAGACAGTTTCCTGCTGCAACAGCAGTCCCCTGCCAGCAATAGCAAGATATTACAAACATCTGGTGCTGAACTTCACTTGTCAGGCTGAGTGTTTGACAAATGCATCTTGCTGCTACAAATCAGACATTTTAGCAATAGTTATGAGTACACGCTCATGATCTTGTCAACTGCTTATGCTATTGCTGTTGATCCTAGGATAATCATGGAGTCAATATATCAATTGATCAATATTGACATTGATATGGCAATCTCTCAATAATATCTTATAATTTTGTCTCCTCAACTCAATACATATCTTTTTTGTATGGTGGCTGCAACACTTTTTGGATCTCATCAATCTGCAGGAAGATACAAGTACAAGTAACATCTTTATTCACAAACACTGCAATTTAATTGTGAAAATGTGATACTGGTCTAATTTCCTGCCTCTCAACCTGTCCCCCCCCAGATCTGGATGATCGGAAGTTGGGGAAAGGAACTCACCAGTAAATGGAAAGTCATTCCATAGAGCAGGTGTGGCCAAACTTTTATCCCTTAGGGGCTACTTTTTTGGTAAAATATAGTCTGCGGGTGACTATGAATATGGGCAAACAATTTTAGGATTTTTATATGCGCATGTGTTAACATTCATTTGCATTGTTCATCGGGATAAATACAAACAGTATGGGTACATTGCACAGACAGTCTATTATTGTAAGAATAAATTATCGAATTAAGATTTATAAACATTAAGTGAAAGCAAATTGTTCAACTTTAGCTTCGCGGGCTACTTTCAAAACTTTTGCGGTTGACCAGTCGACCACGGTCTACGTGTTGGCCATCCCTGCCATAGAGCATCTCAGCTGTTGTTGCTTGAAGGTCATCTTTCCAAGCAGCTTTGAAACCCAACAAGATTGTAGGGAGTACTGTAATCCATCAGTTTGTAGCATGCACCATTTTGAGTTGGCACTGGACCTGACCATTTGTAGTTGGACAAGATTATGGATTCTCTCAGTCCCAAGCAATGAAGTGAGGGCTGAGAAAAGCACCAATTCAAACCAGACTCCTTGGTCTGTTGTCAGGTGCAGTAGATTGTATTTTTTTTGTATGTTGGAAAGAAGATCAGAAAACTGGTAATAAAAAGAAAGAGGAAGACCAAAGATGCATTGGAAAGATAAGGTGGAAGAAGACTTGAACTAGAGGAGAATTAAGAGAGAAGAAGCCCTTAATAGGGAGAAATGGAAGAAATGTATTAGATAAGGAAACGCTGACCTCATATAAACATGGGATAAAGAAGAAAGATAAAGAAAAAGATTCTTAACTCTGCTTGTCAATTCACATGACACAGCTGTGCTACACATTCCTCCCACTTCTTTAGTTTTAATTTTGGTTTTGGAACAGTTTACTGGTTATTTGAAATACGGAAAGTCAAGAGAATGATGTCCAGCAGATTATATACAAATATTTTAGCGAGACATCACGTATTTAGTAAATTTTATAAATTTTGGATATCACTGAAATCTTAATGTTACAGTAATTTTGACTATGATTTTGCATTAATCAGCAGATCCTGTATACTTGATAATAGTGTCAAATGAATACATTCAAGTATGTTCAAATAATATGGGTATCAAAGTATGGTAAACATGAAGATAAATGCATTTTTTTAAAGTGTTTTATCATCATCTAAATGCATTAACTTTTCACAGTTGCATGTTTGTTATGGGGCATGAATTACATTCACATGCTTACTCTTCTTTAGATTTTGACATCTCAAAAAATTGGGTGTGCATTAGATTTGATGATGAATTAGAACTGAGAAAATACAATGGATTTTTTTAAAATTCTATATTCATCATAAAGTATTGTAATTCAAGAAATCTGTTTTCAATTTAATTATCTTGCTAATATATGTAGAACTTACAAAAATTAAAATCTAATGGAGAGATTAAATAGAATTATATTAAAAACATTAAAGTCTGAAAAGAAAAAGATCTAACACTAATTTTTCAGATCCTGAATAAAAATTTCAAAATTATTAAATATAAAAACTTTATTTCCATTTTCCAAAACAGTACATACCATCCTTTCTCAAAGTGGGCAATAACACCCCTTGTGGGCACTGGAGGCTTTCAGGGGGGCAGTAGATGGCTCAGTGATTAAATATGAGTTTTATTTCTTCTCATTGAAACATTCTTTGATCTCAGAAATAGGATATTGGTCATACCCTATCTATCCTATCCATATAATAATATTTAAACATTATATTTGCAATAACTGTTTTTAAGATATGCAACAGATGGTAATGTAAAAAGGTAAGTTAAAAAATACGGGGGTACTAGAAAATTTTTAGTCTCAAAGTAGGCGGTGGTTGAAATAAGTTTGAGAGCCTGTACTACATATTAAATAAATTTAGTACTGTATATTCAATGAGTTCTTTTTATAAATTAATAACTGTTTAAAAATAATTTTATGAAAATTATAATCATTTAGTTTTTGACTAAAAGAATTTTTAAATATTGAAATAAAATTATAACATAGTTAATAAAATCATTATTTATTAAAGTACTACATTTCAAACAATTATTTTTTATCTTTCTATGGATAATTTTCTTCATGCTTGAAAACAGAAATTTAGTCTATTTTATGACAATCATCAAACTTTAAAAATAATACATTTATCTAAACAACAGTATATTTTATTTACAGTCTTTAAATTTAATCATTACCTTTATTGATCCTTTAAATTTCAGAAACATTAATGAAAACATTTAAAATGTTTACTTATTTTTATAAGTTGTTTAGAGAATATTTACTTATTTACTATCTCATAGTTTATTTGTCAAGTTTCTTGGTATGTAATCAAATTACATAAGCTTACGTATGAGGAAGGTATCTTTTAAATGAACGAATCAAAATGGAAATAAAAATATAAATATTTTTCCCATTTTGATTGTATTTTTACTTCCAAGAAAATAATATAAAATATAAATTTAGACTTTTTAGATAAAGATAAAATATCATGTTTTGTAGAGTTATACCAAGATTTTTAACTATTACTCCGATTAACCAATATGTTAAAAAATTCCAAATAGCTTATTAACAAAAATTGCCGAGTTGACATTTAAAAAAAATTTACGGTTTATTTAGGTCTTAATTAAGTCTACAAAATTAAATTTTACAGTGAATTTTTTTGTATATTCTATTATCAAAAATAAGTTTAATATAGTGGTACAGTACATTATTTATATTTGAAAATATACGTTGTTTTGTAATAATAAACAGCATATTTATATATGGTCGTTAAATACTTCTTTAATTAGATGAATCTTTGTTGCTTTAAAAGACGAAACAGATACATTCTTCAAAGAATGGCCCTACTGGTTTTTGATTAGTGCCGCTCTTTCAAATTTTCCATTTCTTCAAGCGCTTTTATAAATATTAAATATTTNTAAGATATCAGAATATTTAGATAGAATTATTTGTTCTGTTATATCACACTAATGATTTTGAAGTTATAAATAGTATAATTAAAATTCATCTATTTTAATACATTTTATGAGTAAGAGATAACAGTAAAATAAATAAAAGAATAGCCAAAACCTGCTTTATAAGAAAACTAACATTTAATAAATAAATACTAAGTAAATTAAACTTCACTCTGACACCGGGGATGAAAGTGTTCCGTCGAAATTTTTTCTATACCTGAGGAAGAGCTATCTAGACAGCTCGAAAACGTTTGTGAAAGGAAGATTTTTTCACGCAAAATTACACTGGTAACAGGTTCCGTATTTAGTATAAATGAATACATCAAATGTCCAAAGACAATCTTTCATATCTTCAAAATGGGTACATTCCAGTATCCATCAGTCTCAGCCATAACCAATGTACTGGTGAACAGTTTAATAAGTTTTTACTGGAACAACTGGCAACCTAATAAGACAACAGAAGCAAACAGCACTATATTGGCATTTGCAGATATTTTGTCAAAATAACTTTGGGTTAATACAGGTTAGTAATAAAAATGGTGTTAATAATATAACCACGGAGACAGCCATATTGCTTTATCAAAGCTCACAATATCCACAGTCTAATATTTATCACTGATGAACCACAAGGCACTAAAACTTGTTCTAATATTCACAGATACTCTGGCTGTCGGCCATATTAAGATGTATATTTTTGTTAATTATTATATTTTAGGCTTAGTATTTTCTTTGTTCTTTGTCTTACTATTCTAGAACTTCCTTTCTTAAACCCTTTTTCCTCGGGTGGGATCACAAAGTCCAAGAAGTAACATCAAGAAACAAAAGAATTTACAAGACCCAAGGAGCTCGTAAGAGCAGAAAAGTTCAGTTTTGGGAAGAGAGACCAGTGAGTGAGGTCAGATTGTGTAGCGCTCCAAATCTTGAACAGAGATTAGAGGTAAAGGACTGTTGTGACTGAGGTTGAAACTCTTCCATTAAAGATTCTTAGTGAGAGATTTCTGAGGATACTCCAGAAAAGACATCTTGAGAGGACAGAAAATAAGAAGAATAACAGAAATTAAACAAATATCACAGGACAGTGACCCATCTGAGATTACGTGGCTTAGAGTTCCTGGGCATTTCTTCCTTCCTCATCTATCTTTCTCCTTTTCCTTAGTTTGTAAGTAGATTAAGTTATAGTTGTAAATCCCATAGCATGAAATTTTGTTGCGACTCAATCATTCTAACTGCTAAGGTCGAAACGTATGATTTCTGTATATATGTGGATTATCTCCTGTAAGTTGGGATCCCAAATTAAGAATCAGTTCAAAGCAAATAAAATCAATCTGTGGTACATAAATATTTCTGTTTTGTATTTCTTGTATGTTTTCCTGTTTGCGGGACTATATAACCTTCGCTATGAACTTCACAATACTGTACATTCATTAGTGCAAATGAACTCATCAGTGAACAAATTTTAGTGCTTCACAGTTTATCAATGCACTCTTTGATGCATACTAGAATGTATCCATTATTATAAGGCTTCAATGATATCTTCTTGTTAAAAGAGATCTCAAAAAAACTAACAAAATTATAAAATGAGTCAAAATTTAATTCAGAAAATTATTAATTAAAAAAAAAATTCATTTTAATTAAATGGATAGAATAATGATATTGAAATGGACATGCATATAACTGATATGCATAATTCAACTAAAATTTTAATTTTCACTCGAAATTAAATGTTTTTATTGTTTAATAGTTTCTCTAATTTTTGTCTCTCTTTAAATCTCATCACTGTCATAGCAAATAGATTATTTTTGAGTAACCATTATAGAAACTAAGCAGCAAACATTTGTGAATGGGAAATTAACTAGAGATGATGATCAACTCAGTTAAGAGATCTGAAAATGTTTCATTACTTTATTCCAGACAATTCTATTTAAAAAACTATAAACAGAAGAAAAAAAATAACTTGTAAACACAGTTAAACTTTATAATTTTCTTCGTAATTAATAATATTTAACTTTAAAAATGGTTTTTTGGCCCTTATTGCAGAAGAAGGTCTACTAAACATAGAATTATAGAAAAATCAAAATCTGACTTTCAATATGAATAAACTCATTATAACAATATTTGCCAACATGTCATAAAATATTTATTACGATATAATATTTTTATAGAGTTGGTTTATTCCGTTGCATATTATTTATGTAAAATTGTAAAATTTTAACTGATTTAAAACTCAAAATATATGGATAATCTTATATTACAAAATAAAATGTTCAGATATTCAACTCCTTCTGTAAACTTATATAGAAGAAAATTAAATTTATTATTATACTTCCTCAAACTGAATCAAGGAGTCATTTCACTCGTCTGCCTACAGGCTATTTAATCAACATAAAGAAAATCCAATTCAATGTAGTATGGAAAAAATTATTCTCTCACCAATTTCTAAACTCCAACAAAAAAAAAAATTTCTTTACTATAATCAAAATACATGAAAAAAAGCTAATCTATTCACACACTCTTAAAAATATTTAAAAACATTTTAAAACAAAATAGGAGCATTCACACTTTCCCTCAAAGATAAGCAGCAATGCTGGAAAGATCTCAGGAGCCTGTTTTCTGAATATACCGTGTATCAACCTAATAAAACAATTCTTGCGATTAATCATTATCAGATTGATATTCAATTGTGATATAAGGAATTTCATTGGCTTCTTTACGTAATGGTCGAAGTGTTCGAGTGTTTTTAAGGAGACTTACCAATTCGGAGGAAGAGAACGGAGCTGAACATGGACAAGCAAACGGGGATGAATACTCCGGACAAGGTACGAAGCATTCTCCCATCGGAATGAGATTCCTGTTCATGTTTATGCAAGTTAAACTGATTATCTCCGCTAAGATTTCGGAATAATCTGGCGTGTTTTAATAAAGGAGTTTTATCGGAAAAACCCTTTTTATCTTTTTTGACGTAACGAAATTCGTCTGCTACTTGATCTAAATCTTCTGCTCGTTTCATTCTTACAAATTAATGACTTGGGTAAATTATATCTTTCATTTCGAAAGTTGTATCTTCATCGCTCCGAATGCGTAGTTTTCTGCATGACAGCGACGGTAAACACCCGAAACACCGGAAAATCTAACATCGTTTGCTTTCGTGACGTGCGACGTTAGTTAAAAGCGGATGTCGACTCGAAGCGCCGTTAACGGTTCTTTTCTAAAAGAAAATAACAAAAATAAAATTATATTATTTTGGTGATATACATTATTAATTTATTAAAATAATTATAATTAATGACATTTTAAATAATAGTTTATATTTACAGTTTAAAATATTTAAGATTAGGTATCTATTATACTGAATAGTCTAATATCCTTACAATTTATCCCTATATAATAATTATGAATGGTAATTAAAGTGTTTAATTAGTAAATTTTTAAGTAATTTAAAAAATTGATTTTTATTAAATAGCCGATAAAATAGTCCAAAAATAAAATCAGTTGGTTTAATGGGATATGCTACGCAACGCAACGCGTGGGCGATTTGCCGAGGGGAAGCTGCCACCGAAAGACCTTTTGTAAGTAACTAGCTCCAATTTACATATCAGACACGTGAAGAAAACGGAAAATTCTATGTGGCAGTCCGTTGGTGAGGCGCAAAAACCATGACTAACTAACTACCACTATTCGGTAGTTTTAGCCACTCGACCACTGGGCGAAAAATTTAAGGGAACGATGTTCGGAATCAATTTATTGATATTCATTAAAGTGTATATAGAAAAAGTTATAACTTTATAAGGAACAAATAAACTTGTTATGAGCAAATTTGAAAACCGAATATTCAAACTGTCCGAGTATCGATACGCATTGTTTCTCTTTAGTTAGCTTGAAGTTCAAAACAGAAATCGGGAAAATTGATGGATACCCAGCAGCAGTAGGTAGTACTTACTCTGGAAAATAACTGAATAATTCTAATTAAATTAATTTTATTGAACTATCAATTATTGACCAATTTTATTATTTATTATTACGTTACATGTTTCAACTAAGTTTTTATTAGGAAAACCCCATGCCCTATCGTGGATCTGGCCGAATCCATGATGAATATGATTAATTAAATGTAAAGACGCTCTTAGCGTCCATAGGATGAAAAGAGGAAAAGAAACGAAAAAGTTTAAACTATGGCCAGATGTAATCATTGATTGATCCATCACTAGTGATTGCGCGAAACTATAGCTGGATTTGAAGCCGCCGCACAACACTACATAGAATCCAGAGCAGGCCGGATGGTCGAGCGGTCAAGATGGCAGCCTACCGCTCTGGGGGACCCGAGATCGAATCTGGACGACACAAGAAATCCCCAGGAATTTTTCGGGGGTGGTCTGTTCGGATATGTCGGGTCCCGTCCCTCACCACCCGGTCTGTGGGCCTGGCCGAACCCATAATGGGCCTGCTATAAGAGGCCTTCTTAGTGCCTACAGGGTGGAAAGAGTAAAAAAAAAAAATTCCGAGCACGACGCTTATGCCAAAGATTACTAAATTGTGAGAATAACTGGTGCGTGCATGCAAGTCACCTATTACTTATAATTCATACAGTAGTGATATCACTACAACCCCTGTACAAAAGTAGGCCTATGGAAAATTTTATAATTGCTGCAGAAAAATTATTTTAATCCTGAAATAATCAAAGTCACAAAAATATTATTGAACTTTTAATGATTGGCAAATATAATGAACATGTTAGAGTATTTACACACCAAAACTTCGTAAAGATATTCGCATAAATTATAAAGTTTCAGTATTTTAAACAAAATAAGAGGTGAACAAAAGTATGGAATATTTTGATTATTATTATACAGTATTACAAAATATTGGATTTTAACATGCTAAAACGAATAATACTGTTATAAATAACTTTTATGACGTCATTATAGTGAAAGTATAAAATTGAAGGGAACCCGATAATGAAGTGAATAATGGCTCCCAGTAGTGAAAATAAGAAAGTAATTTCGATGCATCAAGAAGGAAAATTACAAATGATAATAGCAAAAACATTACAATGTTTTCAAGGAACAGTTTCGAAAATAGTTTCAAAGTTTAAAACATTAGGAATTGTGAAAAATCAGCGCGGATTGGAAGACCAAGAGAGGTGACCGTAACTTAATTAAAATTGTTAAGTGTCATGTCGTGTCTTACCACGACATGTAAAGGGCGCGTCGAGCGCAGCGCCCGAGGGCGAGACGCCCGATATATAAACCCTGTAACCGAGGGCAGTGTGCCCTTTTTTGGATTGTCGCTGAACCCTGTTCTGTAGTTACCCGATATATGTTAAATAAATGTGAAATGTTCTAAGTATCGTGTCCATTCACTTCTCAGGCACTACTAACGTAAGATTCACGGGAATTTTACATCTGGCGACGAGGATGGGATTGGATTGAGAATAAGTCCTGAGGAAACAGAATAAGCACGATCTTCACCGGTACCACGTGGAGCGAGATCAATGGCTACCTTCGGCTGCCTGGAAGAGTTCGACCCTACACACCCAAGTCAGTGGATTTCTTATGCTGAGAGGCTCGACGCATATCTAACTGCTAACAATATAGAAGACGAAGAGAGGAAGAAGGCTATTCTGCTGACGGCATGCGGACGAGAAACGTACAACCTGTTGAGGTCTCTTTTGTCTCCCAACTTGCCAACCACGAAATCCTTTCAAGAATTGAAGGACGTTTTGAGGTCACATTTCGCTCCCCAACCTTCACGAATTGTTCGTAGGAATCAATTCTATAGACGTGATCAAAAGGTGGAAGAATCTCTGTCTGTCTATATTGCGGAGTTGCGTAGACTCGCGGAATTTTGCGAATTCGGTCCTCACTTAGAGGAGATGTTATGTGATAGATTAGTTTGTGGTCTGTTGGACGAGACGCTCCAACGTCGCCTTTTCGCTCGAAAAAACTATCGTTTTTAGAGGCACAGGAAGAGGCCTTAGCGGCTGAAGCCGCTGTTCCTTACACAAAGGAAGTTAGGCCTAACACGTGCACTGAAACTGAAGTAGGTTTAATCCGGAACAAAGGGAAACCTGGCATTGAACGCTCGCGATCGCATCAGGAATATGATAGGGTCAATTTTAAGGGCAAGGGACAACCAACCTACCCTGAATCAATAAAAGTCTGTAAAGGCTGCGGAGGGAAACATAATCGCAAAGAACGCCCGTACCAAAAAAGCAAATGTTTCCTTTGTAAAAAAACCGGGCCATATTCAGAAGGTATGCCGTTCAGAGAAACGTTCTTTTTCCATTTCGTCTCAAACGGAAAAAGTAGTTAAATCAGGGGCCCACATGAACCAAGTAGCTGATCCTTTGTTGACCGAGGCTATCACCGCGTTAGTCAAAATCAACGGGAAGAGTAGTCGTTTCCAAGTAGATTCGGGATCTCCGTACACTATCGTGTCAGAAGGCGTTTTTAACAAGATTTTTGGTAACAACTCCCCGAAGTTATACCCTTTCCGCACCATTTTGCGTGGGTACTCGAAGAAACAAGTTCGAATTGCCGGCCAATGCCAAGTGAAGGTCACATACAACAACTTCACTCGAGAACTTCCACTAATCGTGGCCAGGGGAAACAACATAAGTTTGTTAGGGAGAAACTGGTTCAAAGAGTTAGGGATATGTGTCTCGGGCGTATATCGCATTTCCCGAGACCGAATCCAGGAGTTGATGGAAGAGTTTCCGGGGGTATTCAAAGAGGGGTTAGGAACATATAAAGGCCAGCCGATTTCAATTAAATTAGACCCGAACGTAACGCCCATCAGATTAAAGGCAAGGCGCGTACCGTTGGGGATTCGTCAAAAGGTGGACGACGAACTTGAGAAATGGGTCAAGCAGGGAATTTTAGAGCCGATAACAGATCCTGAGTGGGCTACCCCCATTGTGCCGATTTTGAAGCAAGATGGATCGGTACGCATCTGTGGGGATTATAAAATTACACTTAATAAGGCACTGCGGCCCACCGCTTATCCCATTCCAGCGATCAATCACTTGTTGGCAGATTTGGGACATGCGAAAGTATTTGCCAAGCTTGATCTGGCCCAGGCATATCAGCAGCTCGCGGTAGATGATGAGACAGCCAGGGCTCAAACGATTATTACACACAAAGGGGCCTTTAAGGTCAAAAGATTACAATTTGGTATCAACGCGGCGCCAGGGATTTTCCAAGCTTTTATCGAACAACTTGTAGGGGGAATAGAAGGGGTAATCCCATACTTTGATGATATTCTCATTGCGGCTAAATCCGAGGAAAATCTGCTGCATAAGGTTAGGCAGGTTCTAGAGAAATTCCAATCATCGGGCTTGCGCATTAAAACACAGAAATGTGTTATAGGCGTTCCAAGTGTAACATTTTTGGGGTTTAAGATAGATTCGAACGGAATTCATCCCTCGGAGGAGAATGTCCGGGCAGTTTGGCAAAGCCCTGTACCATCTAACAAAAGAGAGCTTCAAGGGTTCCTGGGACTAGTTAATTTTTATCATATTTTTCTAAAAAACAAAGCCACGGTTGCGGAACCATTGCATCGTCTTCTGGATGCGAACACACCGTGGGAGTGGGGGCCCAAACACGAAAAAGCGTTTAAGGCCGTCAAATCATTGTTGACATCAGACGCCGTACTAACGCACTTCGACTCAAAAAAACCATTAGTGCTAACATGTGATGCGTCACCTTACGGTATTGGAGCTGTCCTTAGCCACCGCATGCCAGACAGAAGTGAGGCACCCATTGCCTACTATTCGCGCACGCTATCAGCAACGGAACGTAACTACGCACAGATAGACAGAGAGGCCTTGGCAATCGTGGCGGGAGTGAAGAAATTTCACGACTATATCTACGGACGGCAAGTGGAAATACAGACCGATCACAAGCCTCTTCTCGCCTTACTATCGTCATCCAGACCGACTCCAAGCATCATCTCACCCCGGATGCTCCGATGGAATAACCTCCTGTCAGCATATGACTATATACTCGTCTACAGACAAGGAAAATCTATACAGAACGCGGACGCGTTGAGTCGTCTTCCGGTGGCCGAAGTTCCAGAGCAGCAACCGAACGAGAGAGACATCTTCCTTATAGACGTCATGGAGTGTCCATCTCTGTCAGCTAGAAAAATAGCCCTAGCAACCGATAAAGACCCAATCTTATCTAAAGTGAAGACTTGGGTTGTGACTGGCTGGCCCAAGCAGAAAACTTCAGGCCTTTTTCAACCATTCGAAAACAGAAGTGTAGAACTGTCAATCCATAAAGGATGTTTGCTATGGGGAAGTCGTATCGTAATTCCTCCCCATCAACGGAAAATATGTCTCAATATGTTGCACGTCGCACACCCGGGTATTGTTAAGATGAAGGCACTGGCTAGGAGTTACATTTGGTGGCCAGGTCTGGACAGCGACATTGAGAAATTAGTCAGGTCATGTGCGAGCTGTCAAGCAGTCCAACATAACCCTCCCAAAACTATGTCCGCTTGGGAACCGGAGGAAGCTCCGTGGAATAGGCTCCACATAGACTTTGCCGGCCCCTTTCAGGACAAAATATTTTTCATAGTGGTGGATGCCAAGTCCAAGTGGTTGGAAGTGGATATAGTGCCATCGACATCTGCAAATGGAGCGATTAAAGTGTTGCGGAAACTGTTCGCCACGCACGGAATACCAACAGTGATCGTATCAGATAACGGCACTGCCTTTACATCTTGCGAGTTTCGCAATTTCCTTAACAACAACGGTATTCAACATATCACTACGGCACCCTTTCATCCGTCGTCTAACGGACAAGCGGAGAGGATGGTGCAATTTACAAAGCAAGCTCTGAAGAAAATGAAGGGAGCTGACATGGGATTGAAGTTAGCGAGAATGCTAATATCACAGCATGTGACACCGTCGTCGGCAACGGGAGTGAGTCCGGCGGAACTGCTGATGGGACGGAAGTTGCGGACTTGCATAGATAATTGCTACCCCTCAACGAAAGAAGGCAGCATTGAGGAAGCAAGAAGGAAATCTCCAAATCGAGCCTTCCGAGTGGGTGATCCAGTTTATGTTCGAAGCTTCAATTCCACCGAGAACTGGACCCCAGCTGACATCACGGATGTGAGGGGAAATGTCACTTATTCGGCCCGTACAGAGGATGGTCAGATAATTAAACGACATACAGACCAAATTCGACCACGTTTTCCAGAGGAAACTACAGCCAAACCGACAAACGAAGAGTCTCCTCCCAATGACAAGTCGGACGTGGAAGAGCAAGTTTCAGACGAAGTGGAACCGAGTTTGGATGCACCTACCAGCAACCCCAGAGAGGACCGTCAGCCACGCATAAGACAACCTCCGAAATATTGAAAAGATTATGTATCTTTCTAGGAGGGGAAGGAGTGTCATGTCGTGTCTTACCACGACATGTAAAGGGCGCGTCGAGCGCAGCGCCCGAGGGCGAGACGCCCGATATATAAACCCTGTAACCGAGGGCAGTGTGCCCTTTTTTGGATTGTCGCTGAACCCTGTTCTGTAGTTACCCGATATATGTTAAATAAATGTGAAATGTTCTAAGTATCGTGTCCATTCACTTCTCAGGCACTACTAACGTAAGATTCACGGGAATTTTACATCTGGCGACGAGGATGGGATTGGATTGAGAATAAGTCCTGAGGAAACAGAATAAGCACGATCTTCACCGGTACCACGTGGAGCGAGATCAATGGCTACCTTCGGCTGCCTGGAAGAGTTCGACCCTACACACCCAAGTCAGTGGATTTCTTATGCTGAGAGGCTCGACGCATATCTAACTGCTAACAATATAGAAGACGAAGAGAGGAAGAAGGCTATTCTGCTGACGGCATGCGGACGAGAAACGTACAACCTGTTGAGGTCTCTTTTGTCTCCCAACTTGCCAACCACGAAATCCTTTCAAGAATTGAAGGACGTTTTGAGGTCACATNTTAAGGAAAACAGATTTTTATCATCAAGCAGCATTAACACTCTAGAAGTCAAAACAAAGTCCTATAAGATAAAAATGTGGGGGCCGAGGGGGGACAAATTTAAAAACTTTCAATGAACGATAATAGGCGATATATATCGTCATCGTCTCCCTTGCCGTTTGGATTGCCGAGCGGTAACAATCAACGACATGTGGAAGCAGTTGAGTCAGAGATAGATGCTTCGTTTACAAACAACACAACCGTTTATTAAACACGAAAGAAGCTTACAAGATTTCCGCCATCTTGGAAGTTCTGCGGCGGCTGCGGCCTCTGGGTCTTCCTCTCCTTTCCAAGATAGTCCCATTTTGAAGGAGTGTCCCTTGTTCGCGAATGAACCGTTCCATCACGTCTCGACGACTCAAGGACGATGCGGTCGACTTCCGTTGATCGAAAGACGTCGATCCGAGGTCGGGAGATGGAGACGAAGATGGGTGCGAGACACACACGCAACAACAGATCCGTCACTTGGAACTTTCGGGAGAAGAAGCCGTCGCGTCCTCGAATTTCCGGGGTTTTATCCGTTTTCTCTCAGATTCCCCTTTTCGATTGGTCTCTCCTCGTCACCCGATGACAATTCGAAACCTTTCGGGGGCGCGGGAGAGTTCAAAATCGAAGTTTAATTCGATCTCCAACCGGAAATGGTCGACGGACTTACATTCTTCTATTGTTTAAAAGTTAGCATCGCGTTTTCATATCATAAAAATCTATTTCTAACTAATATATTATTTTCTCTCTAAAACAATTATTTTAACGCGAATTTTAGTGAGGGTTCGGACCTGTCCAGAGCCTCACAAAAAAAAGAAGAAGAATCGTTTGGAATGGACCATAACTCATAAAGGCTGGAGTGTTAGTGATTGGAAACGACTTATGTTCACAGATAAATCAAAACAATGTATTGGCTATACGTTTTTTTAACTACTTCCACCCTGTGGGCACTGGGCACGCCTCTTTAGCAAACCCATTATGGGTTCGGCCAAGCCCATAATGGGACGGCCGGATGGTAAGGGACGAGGCCCACCATATCCGAACGGACCACCCCCGAAAAATTCCTGGGGATTTTTCGACCCGTCTGTATTCGATTCTGGGTTCTGCAGAGCGGTAGGATGCCACCTTGATCGGTCGGCCATCCGGTTGTCTTATTGGCTACGGTAATGACAGCACATCAGTGTACAGAAGATCAAATGAAAAATTCCATCCTAACTGTTTAAATTCATCAGCAAATTTCCTAAAAGTGTAATGATGTGGGGATGTATAACCTGTAAAAGGGTTGGTGAAATTGCAATCCTTGTTAGTACTGTACATTGAATGCTGATGGTTACTTGGAGTTGTTAGAATTTTTGGTCGTTATAACATCAGAAAATCACTTTAGTGGTGAGAATTTCATCTACCAGGATGACAATGCACCATGCCATAAGGCTAGACAAATTAAGCAATGATTTCAAGAATATAATATACAGCATTTAAAATGGCCTGTCAACAGTCCAGATATATCTCCCATTGAAAAAAATTGGAATGTTCTGAAGAAAATTATCTCTAAAATCGGCATTGTGACGATGTCACAATTATTTGCCGGGCTGCAATTTTTAATCATATTTTTAGTTTATCTAATTTAAAATATATGCCCGCCACCTCAGCTTAGTAGTGGCTTGCCCCTGCATATCATACTTTTCCTTTAACAATAGAGTCGTGTCGGCCATCTATCTTTTCAGGGAAACATTTTTAATTGAAATAACGTGACTTCCAGTATGTGTCAGAAGTTCGTATATAGTTAATCGGGGCTTCCTGCCCCTATCTGGTCTCGACTTTCATCTGGTAACTCCGTTCTCGAGATTAAGGAAAGACGGACGAACGGACGGACGACTGAGAATTTATAGGTCTACATTTTTTTTCAAATTGCAGTCCAAAAAGAGTTACAACAATAGAAGAATTAAAGAAAACTGTCAAAGAATCGTGGTCACAAGTTTATCCAGAACTGTGTAAAAAACTTATTTCTACAATGCCACAAAGAATTAAGGTGTAATTCGGGCAAAAGGTGGCTCTACAAAATATTAATCATCATTATTCCATACTTTTGTTCAACTCTTATTTTGTTTAATTAAAATGCTGTAATTTTGTAATTCATGCAAATGTCTTTACGAAGTTTGGTGTGTAAATACTGTCTGTTATATTTGCCAATTATTAAAAGTTTAATAATATTTTTATGAGTTTGATTATTTAAGGATAACGTTCCATACTTTTGTTCATGGGTAGTATAGGAAGCTAAGAGACACAGCCCTAAAAATTACACTAGTCTCCAGCTTCGTGCAGCAGTGTCCATATGCAGTATTTATAATATATGCTTTCATATAAACTTAGGCTACTATTACTTTTTACACGTGGATTATAGTTAATAGTGAAGGCTGGAAAAAATAAAAATGCCAGTCATTCGTCACAACCTTGTTCTCTTTGTGACAGGTTTACGTCATAATTTTTACTTTACGAGATACTTTCTCCTCTGTTATATATAACAGAGGGAAAAGTATAGAGATCGATCAAAAAATAACCCCTCTCAAGATTTTTATATTTTTGGACTCGGAGGACCTTGAAACGTCGAGAAAAACAAAACAAAAAAAAAGAAGTTTTTTGTATGAGGGGAGCACGATTTTGTTCATCCTTTTTGAAGCTTAATAATTCCTATGGGTATAGAAAATAGGCCCTACAAGTAAGAAGACCTATTTTCCATACCCATCGTAAGTTCGGTCCGGTTTAAATGGGAGCAGCCGGTTGGTAAGGGACAAGACCCGCTATAACCAGGACAGACCATCCCCAGAAAACTTCCTAGGGTTTTCCGATCTCCCGAATCTCCCAGAACGACAGTTGAAGTCTTTACTGCCTCGGTCACTTTACAAGGATCATTATCACGCCATCAAGAGTTTTGCGCTCACTAGTGGCTAAGTGGATAAAACCACTAAACACTGGTTGCGGATTCTGCTTGACCAGCTGGACAGTCACGAATTCCCGAGTTTTCTTAACGTGTCTAACACCTAAATAGGGAGCCAATTTCCAATTGAAAGTCGTTTCTAAAGGCATTCCCTTTGGCAGATCGCGCATGTGTTGCCATATCACAGGGGTGGGCAAGCAAGAGTTCAGTGAGAGCCGAAATGTAGGTTTTGCAAAATGCATGGGAGCCGCAGTTCTGTACTTTTTAATTCTGTACTGCAGTTCTGTACCGCGATTTTATTATACAATATAAATACAGTATTATATAAAACAAATATTAAATTTTTTTAATAAACATATTTTTACAAAATTGTGAAAATAAAATTGTAAAAATAATAATAAAAAGCAGAAATTAACACTTTCAGCAAGAGCCGCACGTAACTCAAAAAGAGCCGCATTTGCCCATGGTGGCCATATCACATCACTCCACTCCATTATGAATTTCGTTTAAAATCACAATGGCTGCAACCAGAGGGCGAAGGACAAAACACAGCATATCCATAATTAACAAAAAAAATTCGAAATTTTCGTTTCAGACTTTCAGTGGAGAGAAATTTATGCCTGTGACCTTCCGATCACTCTTCTGAGAATAGGCAAGACCTTTCCTGAACATCCCACCTACATCCCCAGAGATTAGATTCTTCTGTCCCAATTTTCTCTGATGACAGATGGATCCGCCCAAAATAACCGCCGAAATCGATNAAAAAAAAACTCAATGAACGATAATAGGCGATATATATCGTCATCGTCTCCCTTGCCGTTTGGATTGCCGAGCGGTAACAATCAACGATATGTGGAAGCAGTTGAGTCGAGATAGATGCTTCGTTTACAAACAACACAACCGTTTATTAAAGAAAGAATTAACCGATTGCCTTTAGAAGTCGGCTTCTTATAGAAACACAGCTTTTCTATCATCAAATGTCACGGCACGCCGATGGTTAAATCTCTGGAAATTCACTTATGGTAAGAAATGATTTGCGCTCGTATTTCAGTATTGCTAACTGTTACCTAAGATGATTAATTAATTAAAGATCTTGGTGCTCATCGTATTTTTAATCACACTTGCAACATGGAGGCTGGTGGTGTTTTTGTTTTGTTTATTGAGAACTGTTTTAATATTACTCATTTTTGGTTTCTGAAGATCCACAATGTGGACTGCGAGATTAGTGGCATACCGTGGGTGTCAGCCGCCCTGGACGGAGGAAAATTTCGCTTCTTACCCTTATTTAAGTATTTCAATTTAAAAGATTAAAATTCAATTTTTTCACAGAACAAAGAATGAAAAATTCGGTGGTAGTGCAGCGACCTGTTTAAAATAGTTCTATTGGATATTAGTGGTGTATATGAACGCGAATGAATCGTACAAGCAAAAATAAGAAAAACTGTCAACAGGTTTCGCAGGAACTCCTCGGATGAAAAAGTTACTAGTTCACCCGGCGAGCCGATTCACCGATAGCACTTTCGTAGGCACGATGCAAGTACAGATCAGAATGTTTCAAAATTTTACAAGATATTATTATTTATTGTGAAATTTTGCCGCACCCTAAAAAGTGCCGCCCGGGGCGGACCGCCCCTACCGCCCCCTACGGTACGCCACTGTTCTGGACTGTATGGAACTGGACTTGATATATCAAGTACAGACCGCCCTGAGTTCTTCAACAACCCGAATTTGATGTCAGAGCGGTAGACTGAAGTCTTAATCGCTCAAACATCCGGCCATCATTTTGTTATACTAAGTGTTGAAAGTAGCGACACTTCCATATAAACAGTTTCTTATTGTACACTAGACACTTGCACATAAATTGTTTTTAGTTGGCCTGCAGTGTACCATATCTCTTACATAATATATTGTTTCGGTGAGAAATTGATATTCGATGTACTGTACATCATTTCGTTCACGACGCGTTTTAGGAACTTAAGTATGACATATATTGAGGACGTTCTGTTGTGGTGGTACACCAATATATTTTTGTTATATTTTTATATATATGTATATATATATAATTTTCTATCTTTCCTTATTTCTTTGTTCTGTGTTCCTTTGTCTATACTTTCTGGAACTTTCGTCCAGGTGTGGGTGGTCGATGACCCAATTAGGAGACAAAAGATTAGAAATAGCCCAGAGGGCAAGTGAGAGACTACGAGAGTTACTTCTGGCTTCGGACCTAGAAGAGGGAAGACCGTCAGAGAGAGGTCTCCAGGTCGGTGTTGCTTCGGCTGAAAGAGGCATGAAGAGCACGTAAGGAAGAAGTAGCGTTGATAAGGACATTGGCCAGCCAAAAGATAAAAGACATTTTTATTTGATTATCGCATGCGATCCGTCCTCCAAAAGGAAAATTCCCAAGACGAAGTCATCCAGCAGCCGCCACCCCAATCGCCAACTCGGGTACCCGTTCCATCCTAAAATATTTCCGTTTCTCTCTTCTAATCTAACTTTCTTTTCCTTTTTCCTTTTCTTTTTAGATATAAGTAGGTTTAAGTTAGAAGTTAAGTATCTCTTTGTATCGCGAAAGTCTTGCTCAACTGTGAATCAAAAAAAGGTGTTGTTTGTTCTTTTGTTTGATGTAAGGACTCAGGAGGTCGGAATCGACAAGAACCTTTCCTGTATATGTTCACAGAAAATAATAAAGCACGTCTTATTTGTTTTATATACCCGTTTCTTTGTGAAATCAACTCTCACCACGTGCTTATTACCACACTGTATTTAATAATAACGGATGAAATTTGATCCAATAATTTCGTCAACAATTGCTCGTAGTTATTGTTTGTTTGTGAAAGCTTTGGTTTCCACTTGTGAAAATATTTACAATGAAAACTACATTTTGATCTTTGTGGTATTATGAACCAGAATATCGAAGTTAAAATCCTTCTAAGAGGTAATAATGAGTTAATAATTGTGGGAAATGGAAGAAGCGTTGCATTTTTTCATCAAAAATAGACAAAGAAAACATGCCAGTAAGTGCAAGAGACTGATATGTAGAAACTATACCATTAAGATGTGTACAAAGTGTTCACTATATCCATCATTGTGGATAACAAAAGTATATTAAGACGAACTAACCTTTTGTTCGTTATGTTGGAGACACTGAAGCCATACCTTTTTATTTATAAAGAAACCTTTTACTGTATCTATATTTCATTTATTCCAAAAGTATTCTCTCTCTCTCTCTGAGTGCCATATCAGAATCCTTGATGTCGGCGAGCACCCGGCGCAAGTGAGTAAGTGAAAAGTGAGTAAGAGAACTTTTTACCTAACTACATTAATAATTTAAATTATCAGTTTCGTAATTTTTATTTTATTTCCATATACATGTAACTATTAATTCATAATGAAATGTTTAAGTGTATGTGACATAAAAGACAAAATTTTGTATGTTTTATTTAGATTTCAACACGCTTATTGTTGGTAGTTTCATTGACTGTTGATCCCGAGTTAGTGGCACATAAGTGTGAAAAGTGAGTAAGAGAACTTTTTACCTAACTATGTTTTAAATTAGATTGCCATTTTGTTGAAAATTTTCCTATGAAACGATTATATGAACATTAAAATAATTATTTTAAAAGTAAACAAAAAATGAAGTGAATAAACAAGATAATTGATTTTTACATTCAGTCTTCTTTTATGTACTGTTTTTCTTATTTATTAGTCATTAATAACACATAAATGATTGTATTAAATATTCTAGTCTTAATTTTTTATTAGTACACTATCATATTTTAATTTTTTTAAATTTTTTCATTTTTACTTGTATTCTCAATTGCAACATGTAGCTTTTATTCCAAATTAGTTTTAAGAAATGGCTTCATCAAGCAATGCAATGAAGATTTTTGAGGAAGAAAAAATTTCAACCTTCCTAGAGCAGCTGTCGGACGTCGACATTCCTCTTGAGTCGTCTGACAGCGAAGAGGAATGTGATGTCCCAGAAAGAAGCGACGTGGACGCTCTAGGAGGGTATTCCTCAGATGAAGAATGGGAGGAAGACAACGAACCATCAACAAATTCCACATGCTCTCGTCAGGCGTTTCCTGATGAGTTGGAAGATGAGGTATATCTTGAGGTTCTGTCACCAGAACAACCTCTCCATCATCCTTTCCCTTTCCTAGAGCAATCTGGCCCAAGAATGTTCCTTCTTCTGACTCTCACCCTGTACAATATTTCAACCTCTTTTTCACTATGTCTATACTTTCCCTTATGGTGACTGAAACAAACAGATATGCCCAGCAAGTGATAAATGGCATGGGGGGGAATGTTCCGGAATATCTCAAGAAGTGGAAAGAAGTAACTATTAAAGAAATGAAGGGGTTTTTGGCATTCCTCCTGAATATGGGACTAAATAAAAAATCTAGCTACGCGAAATACTTTTCCACTTCTGACTCCCAATATCAACCATGGTTTGGGAAAATGTTTACTCTACACCGCTTTTCTCACTTGCTACGATTCTTTCATCTCGTAGATAATACTAAGTTGCCTGGCCCTGGGGAATTAGGTTATGATCCAAGTGCACGATATAAACTTTTGGAAGATCATGCGAATAAGGTGTTCCGACATCACTACACTCCTCACAAAGAAATATGCATCGACGAGTCAATGGTAGGTACCAAGTGCCATACCGGCATGCGTCAGTATATGAAACAAAAAAAACATCATCAATGGGGGATCAAACTTTGGGTGATGTGCGACTCCACTTCGCACTACTGCCTGGGATTTTTCACATACAAAGGGGCCAAATTCCAGGCCGATGTGGACAAGTCCATCGCCTCAAAGTTTGGTCAGCCATATACTGTTGTATGTCGGCTAATGGACATGGGTGATTATTACAATAAGGGCCACCATTTATTTGTTGATAACTATTTCATGTCGGTGCCCCTTATTCGCCACCTACATTCCCAGGCAACTTACTGTACTGGGACTGTACGCAAGAACAGGAAACAATTACCGCTACGATTTAAAGAAAACTTTAAAGTAGGCCAGATCTCTTATTTCAGATCTGGCCCTATATTGGCGTGTGGCTTCCGGGATAAGAAATCACAAAAACAAAGCAAACCGGTTCTTCTTTTATCCAGCCATGCACAAGCGCGTGAAGATCAAATTGTTAAGCGCGGGCAGCCGATATTAAGGCCAGAAATTGTTTCAAGTTATAATAAATTTATGGGAGGGGTCGATATTCATGATTCAATGTTGATAGCATACTTGGATGAAAGGAGGTCCAAAAAATATTGGAAGAAAGTAGCGTTCAATATCATAGCCAGGATGTTATTGAACGCTTACATTCTTTACAAAGAAAATTGTTCCGGAAGCCAAAGAAAAGCACTCTCTCACGTCGATTTTATCGTGGCGGTGATTGAAAGAAAGCCTGGCGGGAGAATGGATGGAGGAGCGGAAAACTTCATTTCCTGAAAAGCCCCGAGGACCAGCAGGGCTCATAAAGCGTTCTATATCATAGCCAGGATGTTATTGAACGCTTACATTCTTTACAAAGAAAATTGTTCCGGAAGCCAAAGAAAAGCACTCTCTCACGTCGATTTTATCGTGGCGGTGATTGAAAGAAAGCTTGGCGGGAGAATGGATGGAGAAGCGGAAAACTTCATTTCCTGAAAAGCCCCGAGGACCAGCAGGGCTCATAAAGCTACCAGATAAATTGGCTTACAGGTGTGTCGTTTGTAGTTCCAAAAATAAAAGGAAAACGACAACAAAGGCCTGCAATAGGTGCAAAAAGGGTGTCCATGCCAATTGTCTAATAAAACATCGCTGCTAGCACAAAGGTACGTGCATAAATTGATATAATTCTGTTTTAGCTTTATATGTGGATAAATTTTGTAAAATGTACAAAAATAATAATCTCTTTCTTACAGATATNGAACGCTTACATTCTTTACAAAGAAAATTGTTCCGGAAGCCAAAGAAAAGCACTCTCTCACGTCGATTTTATCGTGGCGGTGATTGAAAGAAAGCCTGGCGGGAGAATGGATGGAGGAGCGGAAAACTTCATTTCCTGAAAAGCCCCGAGGACCAGCAGGGCTCATAAAGCTACCAGATAAATTGGCTTACTGGTGTGTCATTTGTAGTTCCAAAAATAAAAGGAAAACGACAACAAAGACCTGCAATAGGTGCAAAAAGGGTGTCCATGCCAATTGTCTAATAAAACATCGCTGCTAGCACAAAGGTACGTGCATAAATTGATATAATTCTGTTTTAGCTTTATATGTGGATAAATTTTGTAAAATGTACAAAATTAATAATCTCTTTCTTACAGATATCATCATATGTTCATTACCCTGAANTCGTCGGTGCCCCTTATTCGCCACCTACATTCCCAGGCAACTTACTGTACTGGGACTGTACGCAAGAACAGGAAACAATTACCGCTACGATTTAAAGAAAACTTTAAAGTAGGCCAGATCTCTTATTTCAGATCTGGCCCTATATTGGCGTGTGGCTTCCGGGATAAGAAATCACAAAAACAAAGCAAACCGGTTCTTCTTTTATCCAGCCATGCACAAGCGCGTGAAGATCAAATTGTTAAGCGCGGGCAGCCGATATTAAGGCCAGAAATTGTTTCAAGTTATAATAAATTTATGGGAGGGGTCGATATTCATGATTCAATGTTGATAGCATACTTGGATGAAAGGAGGTCCAAAAAATATTGGAAGAAAGTAGCGTTCAATATCATAGCCAGGATGTTATTGAACGCTTACATTCTTTACAAAGAAAATTGTTCCGGAAGCCAAAGAAAAGCACTCTCTCACGTCGATTTTATCGTGGCGGTGATTGAAAGAAAGCTTGGCGGGAGAATGGATGGAGAAGCGGAAAACTTCATTTCCTGAAAAGCCCCGAGGACCAGCAGGGCTCATAAAGCTACCAGATAAATTGGCTTACTGGTGTGTCATTTGTAGTTCCAAAAATAAAAGGAAAACGACAACAAAGACCTGCAATAGGTGCAAAAAGGGTGTCCATGCCAATTGTCTAATAAAACATCGCTGCTAGCACAAAGGTACGTGCATAAATTGATATAATTCTGTTTTAGCTTTATATGTGGATAAATTTTGTAAAATGTACAAAATTAATAATCTCTTTCTTACAGATATCATCATATGTTCATTTTCCTGAAGCATATCAGCTGGCAGAGAAGGTAGGTGGTGGATAGCTTGAAACAATAATCTGATATATTCATTATTTTTATATGCATGATTCTTGCAAAATGTACAAAATGATGTTTTCTCTTACAGCTTGGTTCCGGGGAGATCTTTCTGCTTCCTCCATCCATTTTCAACTATTTATTTAATTAATTAATTAATTTATTTATTTATTTATATAGTTATTTATTGTTTATCATTATTGTATATTTGTTATTTATTGTTAAGATTGGATGAAATGTGTTCAACGATGGATATTCTACATCCAATTAATTGTGTTAATTCTAGTTCTTAATTCTACATACATATGTAACAAAGAACATAGTAATTGTCGAAGTTCAAAAATGTTAAAATAATTGTTAAATTCAAGACTTCATATATAAATGCCATTTATAATTTATTTAAAGTATAAATTAATGTTACAAAGCTAATTTAGAAACCTACCTCACCATTTTTAAATCTTAATGATTTAAAAATAGTGTTATATTACAATTAAGATCATATGTGGTTTTTTAATTACATGATTTCCATTTAGACAAATCAAAATCAGTGTTGGCAGATCTGAAAATCTTTTGAGAGGACCAATATTGATATTATCAGCAGTTCTATGAAAACTTTACATTCTTTTAGTAACCCAAAGTAGATGTATTTATAGCGAAACTATTTAGTTTATTTTTTTGAAATTATTACAAAAGTTGCTTCTAGCTCTTGGTATAATTATATTAATTAAATTATCAACAACCATGAAGCAGATAATAGTGAGGGCTTATCAGACCTATGATGGGCACAAAAGCTCAGGAATCAAGTGAAATCAATTTCATAAACACAAAAAAAAAATAAAATTACTACATATTTTTGTAAAGATTAATGAAATTAATAAATTATCAAATGTAATACTGAGGGATATGCAGGATGTAGCTATATCCCCTTCTGAGGAATTTTCATAAATAAAACCAAGTATTTAAAGAAGTAAAAACTTTTGAAAGATGCTTCCTTTCTACACCTCCACTAAAGATTTCTGGATCTGCTATTGGTTACATTCACTTTTCTTTATCTTAGAAACATTTTACAATCTTTTGTTATACCATATATATGCTATGTTGTCATAACAAACCAAAATATTTTACTTTAGCTTGGCATATATTGCCTGAATGCATTTGTCCATGAAATGTAGCTAATTGTTTTCTAAATGTTATACAACCAATCTGGATTGTAGAATCTCTTACTTCAAAACATATACTTGTTAAAGCTTTTCATTACTGTCATTATTGTATTAAATTTGATTTAAAAATATATATATTTATAAGATGAATAAAATATATTTTATATAATGTTATATTATTGTGAAATTATTTAATGCTTTTACACTTCATTAGGTCAAATTTATAATTATCTAAACGATTAGCACTGTTGTGATAAAGTGTTTTAAAAATTGGCAACATTAATGAATTATAGTTTCTTGACCAATTACTTAGTAATTATAGTTAACTTGACCAACTCACTTGAGCTGTTGTTTGTATAGATCAGTGGTCTGAAATTTTGTCTGAAANAGCTCAGGAATCAAGTGAAATCAATTTCATAAACACAAAAAAAAAATAAAATTACTACATATTTTTGTAAAGATTAATGAAATTAATAAATTATCAAATGTAATACTGAGGGATATGCAGGATGTAGCTATATCCCCTTCTGAGGAATTTTCATAAATAAAACCAAGTATTTAAAGAAGTAAAAACTTTTGAAAGATGCTTCCTTTCTACACCTCCACTAAAGATTTCTGGATCTGCTATTGGTTACATTCACTTTTCTTTATCTTAGAAACATTTTACAATCTTTTGTTATACCATATATATGCTATGTTGTCATAACAAACCAAAATATTTTACTTTAGCTTGGCATATATTGCCTGAATGCATTTGTCCATGAAATGTAGCTAATTGTTTTCTAAATGTTATACAACCAATCTGGATTGTAGAATCTCTTACTTCAAAACATATACTTGTTAAAGCTTTTCATTACTGTCATTATTGTATTAAATTTGATTTAAAAATATATATATTTATAAGATGAATAAAATATATTTTATATAATGTTATATTATTGTGAAATTATTTAATGCTTTTACACTTCATTAGGTCAAATTTATAATTATCTAAACGATTAGCACTGTTGTGATAAAGTGTTTTAAAAATTGGCAACATTAATGAATTATAGTTTCTTGACCAATTACTTAGTAATTATAGTTAACTTGACCAACTCACTTGAGCTGTTGTTTGTATAGATCAGTGGTCTGAAATTTTGTCTGAAATTAAACAAGTACACAATGAAATATTTGACATAAGACTTCACATTCAAGTTTTTATGTATTTTCATTTATTTAGATCAAAGTTTTAGTCAGTTCAAATTTAAAATTATTAAAAAATATAAATTAGCAGAGTTACCTCTACAACTCATCTTTCAATCGGTTCTACAGTCAAAAACCAAAATCATTCTCACTTATCCAAAAGCTCTTGCCAATCAATTTATTTAAAAAATCAAGAGTTAACTATATACTGCTTATCTAATGAATAATGTTAAGATTGCTTTCAATATTCAACTCACTAAAAACCTTGTTTTAACACCAGCAGGCATTTATGTTTTTGCCTAATTATAGGTCTGCTTCAGGTCTTAAACCTTTTGTTCTATTATGGTGATATGGGTCATTGGAATTATTCATTATAAATATAGGTTGGTATCAGAGTTTGTAGTGCATGTCAGTTTTAATATTATTTTCCTTGAACAAAATGTTTATGTCTAACATGGGTGCTGCATTATTGTTTTACTGATCTAGTTCAAAGAAAGCTCTTTATTGTTATATAAATGTCTACTAGGACATATTTGCAGAAACAGACCAGTACAATAAGTCTAATAATGTGATATGTCCTAGTAGACATTTATATAATAATAAACTGTATAAAATAAGGACATAAAGGCATAGGAATTAGAGCTCTTTATTGTTCATATGATGTAAAAAATTGCCAATGCCTGTTCTTGCTTTCCAGATGATACTGGATCCCAACACTGGAAAGATTTGAGAAAGATCTAATACAGATATATAATAGATGTTTCTCAGATTACTGACTAAATAAATTGCAGAACACAAATACAACATAGAAAAGATGAAGCAAACCTTTGCTCTGTCCATATATACCTCTGAAACAGGAGTGAAACCAAACTTGGAACAAGTTAATCGTTTTGGACACACCATTCACGCAGAGCATGCTAAAGCAATGGAAGCTCTGAAAATTTACAAAGCACGATTGAGAGGGGAATGCCTCATTTGTAAGAAGGAGGGAAAAATTTCATGATGATCCAAATGGGAACCAAGAAAATGAATCTTATTAAGAAAACATATATGTACTNGTTTTCTTGAGGCTGTTGGCTTTGCTAACTTGAATACATATATCAATTAAGGCCTATAAATGATTGATGTTAATATAAAAATAAAATATTTGAATACAATCATTTATGTGTTATTAAAACAGTACAACAAGAGAAGACAATGTAAAATTAACTTACTAAAAAGTAATCAATCAATTTCAATGAATCTGAAATGAAAAATTAAAATGTGTATTTATCAATTAAGAATTAATCAACATTATATTAAGAATAATTAGATATTTTATTCATTATATTCTACAATAATTACACAAATAGCATTATACTAAATGATCAAAATTTCTTTTAAAAAAATAATGGCTTTAAAAATAGCTGTTTTCTTTATTTTGTAGCTATAATGTAGTCACGAAGGGACAATAAATGTTGCTAGAAAATTTTAAAACTGGAAAATAAGATTTATGTTCTTATGTTCCTAATGGTCCAATAAATGTTCCAAGTTGAAAATATTTCCAAAGCTCATCCTAGAGCAAGTGGATTTTTAGCACATGTTTAATTAAAGGGAAAAGCCAAATTCCTGAAGCAACATTTGATTTGGCAGGCAATAAATGAGGATGTTAATGTATCACATCCTTATCTTGCACAGGTTTCTTACCATTCATAGAACTCTGTACTTACTAAATTGTACTGTATGTAGAGCAGTTACTTTTATTTATCTTACTGTTGACAAAAATGCAAAAGATGGTTTTTAACCATAATGTTTGTTTATATATATATATAAATTCATAGTAATATTTATGAATAGACTTACAAATCTTTTATAAAATCTTTTTATATTTACTCGCTGTAAATTCATCTTTAATTTCTTCTTGTACACTTATACATGTTTTTAAATCATATAAACTGTCATTAAGTATTATAAAGTAATTTACTGATAACTAAATAAACAATGACTTACTTCAGATGCAAATACATCAGATAGGCCTATATCTTGAGCATTTACTGCTGAAGTTGCTGAAATTAATTCAAAATTAAGAAAATTATAATGCCTTAATACTTACTTGTTATAGGTTGGGCATCACTATCAAAATTATTAAATAAATAACTTATTAAGGTATAATTGATATGTGCCACTATAGACTAATATATAAATTATGGCAAACTTTTAAACTATAAACTTTCAAGCCAATGGTATACCTGAGTTCCCTTGCATTTATGCATGCCTCTTCCTGTTATTTTCAAAGTTATAATAAATATGTTAAATAATAAATGCTTTCAAAATATTCTCTTTTTGAATACTTCCACATGTACAATATTTAATATTAATTAATTGTATCCTATAAATTCAGATTTTAATTGGTTGTTAATAATAAGAGTATTTCATTTGATAGACAAACAAATAAAATTGTAACTAAGGTCATTACTCATTATAAGAAATAAACATACAGTACATTGAATCAATAGGAAATTAGAATTTGATTTAAAAGTGTTTTGGTTCATTGATAAATTTTCAAGATTATTAGGACTTATTTTAATTATAAATAACATATCAATGCCAAGTATAATACCGTACTGATATATTGATATTATATAAACAGTACATGTGTATAATTGCATTACACCTGTATCTTTTATCTGTATACATTTAATTTTTTTCTTTACTGTTAAGCCTGAAACAATCCATTTTAATTTTGGATAGGAGTATTTTAATCTAGTGTGTAAACTTTCATAACACTATTACCATGTTGGCTTTATTATAATTTAATGCTGTAGTTTATGTATACAAAAAAACATTACTTGTGAAATAAACAATTGGATCCAATATTCAATAACAACTATTTATAAATATCTAAACATTCAAACTAAAAGTTATATGTCTTTAAATGTTATATAGTATAGTTTTCTTCCCTCTTCTCATTTCCTCTAAAACTCTTCATCTTTCCTTTTCAAAAGCTATGCTGTAAGGTTCGGCCTTCTAACACTTTTAAACATATCATATATAGTATAGTTTCTTGCCAATTAATAAGACTATAAAGAATGGAAATATTTTTTGAAAAAACACTAACAGACTGTCAATATAATATGTCTGTATGATCTGTAAAGTTAGACATCCAAACTAAAAGTTATATGTCTTTAAATGTTATATAGTATAGTTTCTTTCTGACACGAAGTACTTATAGTTCTTTCTGAATCTTCTGAAACGATGAGATCAGGGGATTAATTAATTAATTGTATCGTGTACATTATTTTATACCCCTAAGGAAAATACTGTATGTCTACGGTAAAATAAATTTCGTTTCCCCTAATCGGAAATAAACTATATAATCGAAAAATTTTATCTATGATCGAATTGTGTAATTATAAATATTATTCAAACTGTCATTTTTAACATATTTTTTGGGAGAAATTTTTGTGCTAGCGAAAGTTGACTACGGTAAAAAAAAAACGAAAAGTAATGTATACAAGTTAATTTTTTAGTATGTGCATGAAAATTGCTGGAACTAAGTCTACTATAGAAAAAAAAAATCACTCAGCAAATACTGATAATATAATACTGATCTTTTTAATTCTTTTCATAACGCTTGGCTACATGTACGCCATCTTGTAACGAAATTTTAAACTAAAGACCGTCCTAAATTATTTATTTACCTGTTAATACATTTTAGTGTAAATGTTATATGTTTGCATTAAAAAACTAAAATATTATATATATATTTTTTTTTTATAGCCTCTCTTTCCATTAAACAAAAAATACACAATTTATAAAGTTACTATCTATTAAAATAAATAGAAGAAATGTTAATTCTAATTTGGTTCATAAAAATATTAACATTTAGAATTGTGTATTTTCACAAATTTTAAATTAAGTTGAATTTTTTAATTAAAAAAAAACTGAATTATATTTACACTAGTTCCATCTGGAGATCATAACAGAAACTATCTTTTACATTCTCAAATAATATATTTTATATGTTATAAAAAAATTTAACTTACTAATATATTACAAAATAATAACTAGAATGTATTATCTGTATTTTTTATTCTAATAACTTACTATTATTATTTTCATAATAATAAAATTCATTTATTCTTTTAATATATATAAATTTAATTTATCATTAATATCTCAGCAATATATGAATTCATTTAGTGAAATTATGGTTTTAAATAATGAAAAACATTTAATATTTTAAATTATTTTGATGTTTAAGTTATTACGTCATAGGAAAGTCACAGGAAATAGAATGGCGTCATCAGGCGTGACGTGTAGGTCACGTGACCTACACATCACTACATAATCACGTGCTTTTGTTTACTATATTTGTCACTATTATATGTTATAAAGTAATTCACAAAGTTAAATAAAAATGCGAAAAATAACAAAAAGCTGTCAATAACATACGTATAACAACTTAAATTAGTACAAAAACTAACAAAATAATAAAAAAAATCAACATAAGTGACTTTCATACATTGCATTTACGCTTTAAAAAAAAATTATTATCAGAAATCATCAAAAAGTATAATGGAAATATGTAATGAAGTAAATAAATTTGTAATATCACAAAAATTAGCACAAAAATTAAAGAAAAAGAGAGAAAAAGAAACATTTACCTCTAGGCTATAGATGACCTTGAGTTGTGTAAGAGGTCTGTTTACGTAAAAAATCAAAAATGACAAATTTATTTCAAAATAAAATCCAAAACAATTTTTTCTATGTAAAATAAACAGAGAAGAAAACAATCGCGAAAACTGCATTCGTCTAACATGTATAGTTCTCAAGAAATAATTTTTCTAAACCGTTAACGCTAAACTGCAGAAAATTCTGCACTTTGAGGTTTGCTCCTAGTAACTTTTCTGCAGAAAATTCTGCACTTTGCAGTGAAGAGGGCAAAGTGCAGAATTTTAATTAACCCAAAATTAACCCGTTCTCCATACAAGCTCTCGACGGCAAGGGGACTGTCGTTTCGAGTTTGCAAAGTATTTGTCAAACAAGAACTCAGGTCTTCCAGAACAGCTGCTATTAAAAAAAAACATAGACTGATTATTGATGATTCATTATATAAAATATTTTTAATTTATAAAACACTTCATATAAAAATTCAAGATTTAATTTCTCTACCATCCACTAGGATCGCTCAAGATCGTTATCACGTGCTTTTTAGAGTTGTGAACTAATTACTTGAAGTAAACACGTGACAAAAGTGAACGAGTTGATGTAATAGTGCAATTTATTTATGAAATGATGATTATTTGAATCTATTGAATAATTCGTTTCAAGTGTATCGGATTTTAGCAGAAAGAAAAGTAAATCGTTCGTGTAAAACAATTTAACATTTATTTGAGATTTATTTTTAATGATGGATATAGAAGAGAAGGCTACAAAGTATGGTGTGTCTTCGACTTTATTGCATGATTGGAATAAGTAAGTAATTTATTTGCAGTAGAATTTTTAAAGCTTTGTTTAATTATTAAAATAAATCATAGTAAAAACTCTTCAGATACTGATTAATTTTATTTTCTGTATATGTTACCAGCAAGATCTGAAATAATGACAAACTACGTTTTTCTAGACAGTATGCAGTTTATTGTAACTTTTAGGTATAAGATTACAACTCTGAATGAGAGATTTTCCATCCCCTTAGAATTGTAGCTCCTTATACAAGCAAAAAAGTCAATGGAACCATACCGTTACATGTGCCCCTTCATGAGATATTTGCCTCTAAAGGCAGTTTTTATTATGAACCAGTACTACTGTCTATTCTCCACACATTGCATGTATGTATGTAGTCACTCATTTTGATGCTCACCATCGCTTTCACCTCAGTGCTCATCATCTGGGTTTGAGCCACATCTCCTTAAAACTGTATAACGTCAATTATTCCATGAACAGTCAAATGGGCTACTCAAAGCCAGCATGGTCGCATGGTCTAAATAGCTAAATGCGACAGTCTTAGTGGAGTGACGTGACTCCTGATTATGTGTGTCCTGGAAATAGTCTAATTTTGGGGGCTGTATCTTGCAAAGGGTTACATTTAGAGGTATGGTTCCTTTGACCATTTTGCTCTTGTGGGTATGATCTATAGCTCTTAGGGCCATGCTATGATGCAGAGAGGTGGCACCTTAAGGAGACGGCATAAGTAGCATTTCAGGGGTGGCATAAGTGGCATTTTGAAGACTTGCATCATACTGAGAAAATCTACTGCATGGCCCTGATAGCTCTAGTAAGGTTCCAACCATCTCATTCAGAAATGTAATTGTACCATTTGGGCAATGTCTGGAAATACTTTTAAATTTATACTTTGCCTGAAATATTATCAAGTAATCCTAAATGTATCAAATGCGTTTCAGACAAACTCAGAAATACCAGAATAAACATATGTATATCTTTCACTTTTACAAGTGTGCCAAAATTTTCCCGAGTAAATGTTTGGGGATTATCAGACAGCTGTCAGTCATCATTATTGTAATCTTAAAATGAGCTAGCAGTTAGATCCCTCTAGTGTTATTCATGAAGCACATTTTCCAAGAATTAATGTTCTCAGGCACTGTAGGTGTTCAAAGAAAGTTTGTTGATTGAGTTGTTGAGGTTGCTGTCAGTCATAATTAGCATGCCTTTAAAATAGCATGCTAATTAATAAGCAATAAATATCAATCATATATACCTTAGTTCAGTGGTGCAATTTTTATTAACTCTCTCCACCTTGTGTGCACTAAAAGCCTTTTTTTAGCAAGCCTGTTATGGATTCAACCAGTTCACAGGGGGGTAGCTGGGTGGTGAGGAATTGGGATCAAATACATAAGGACAGACCACCACCAGAAAATTCCTTGGTCTTTTTGATCCATCTGAAGTCACTCCTGGGACCCCAGAGTAATAGGCTGCCACATTAATCACTTGGTCATCCAGCTGTTTCAGTGGTACAGTTGGGAGAGGCAATGAGGCAAGTGCCCCTAAAGAAATTTCAAAAAAATGAAAATAAACAGCACATGCTTGCTTACATTTTTTTACTGCTTAAACAGCATTATAAAAAGGAATTATCTTTATTACAAATTTTACAATAAAAATCTCGCAAAAATTTTTGATCCCCTATATGAAGTTTCTGGTTGTATCACTGCCTCTCTTAATTTTATTTTAAGAATGAAGTTTAAGAAACTCTTCCCTGGACATTTGCAAGTTGTTTATGTTGTAGTGACAGCAATAGCAAGCTCTTGAACAATAAGGAAACTTTCCATTTTGACTTTAAAGGGCAAGATCTCCATGACTGAGAAAAATGAAATGGGAAGATTGTAAAGTAATTTGTCTAAGGAATTTATTTAATAATAATAATTGATAATTGCAGCAAAATGCAAATTCAAGCTATACAGTAGAACCCCTCTAATCCATCACCTTTGGGACTGGGGGTATGGTTGGAACGCAAAAAAGGTCGGATTATCAGAAAAAAGTAAAATAAACAATCTTCCCCTTTGTCCAGTCTTTTTAGCACTGCTAATTTTTCATTTAATGAAAGAGTAACGTGTTTACGTTTCACTCCTGACATGTTGAAAACACACACAAAACTTTACATGTACACACAATGTAAAACATATACCGTAACGAACACAGAAAAATACCACAGACGGTGAGTCACTGACGAGTCGGGACAAGTTTCTCGACTCCGACCACGGTCGGATTAACCGGAGTGACGGACTAGCCGAGGGCGAACTAGAGGGGTTCTACTGTATTTGACAAAAAAGATAGTTGTCTTAATGAAAAAAATGTCAATGAAGAAACCAAAATGAAATAATGGCAATCATATGAACTTAGCAGGGCAGTAGTTAAATGGTTTAACTAGGATTTCCAAACGCCCCACATTTTGGAACCTTTGGGAATTGAGAATGGGAAATCGTATTTACCGAGAATTCCTGAAGTAATCTTTTATATTTAAGCTTCTTTCGTTCGTTATTTTTAGGATTTACTTTGAATGTAATTTGGTTACATTTTATTGTTTTTGTTAAATAAGCGCCAACTGGCAGTTTTTTCGAAGTAGCTTAAATTACCAAGTAATAACTTGTAATATTAACACATTTGTAAATGAACAGGTGAAATTATATAAGATAATATCATAATTTTATTCAAGAATTACAAAAAACTTTAATTCAAAAAAAGTTTGGCAAATTCGAAACTAGATTATCTAGGAGCCAATTTTCTTGCTTTTCTGATCAACTTTTTCTGCAGATTCAGGAATGGGAAAACAAAAAAAATTCCCAAGCACAAGCATGAATGAATTCTGTCTGGAGACCCTATGTTTCATAGCTTCAGAAGTAGATTTCCAGTAAGTAGATTGATGTTACAACAAAAGAAACTGAAATTTCTGTCTTAATTAGGTGTTTAAAATTTTCATGTTAACAATGGGTGGCTGGATAGATTCAAGTGTAACATTGCCTTTCATTGTTGAAGATTTTGTCACAACATTCTCTTCCATTGCATTATTAGTGAAAGTGCAGAGGTGAGGACAGACATGTGTCACATAGTTGGAAATAACAATTAATGATCATTACTCATACAAGAATACTACTCACTTGAAACTGGATGAAATAATCACAAAAGTATAAAATGTAATGTATACAATCAATGTTTTCAATGTATTAATAATAGTCCAGCATCAGGTCAAAGGTACAACTTTACATTCTATTTTAGAATTTGTGTTTCCCAATGAATATTACAAAATTCAAAAATTCAAATGCATATCCTACTTAAAATTAATATATTACAATGTGCATTTTTTTATATAATATAAAAATATGTAAAATGTAAGATTTTATTTGATGCTACAAAGAAAATAAATTTTTCATTAATTAATTATCTGAGATCATCATAAAGTGATTGTCATGTGATTGATAATTTTCATGTTTGAAAATGAGACATTTTTCTTTTTGCCACTTTATTTCTTGGGTTTCTAATGATCTGATTTGGTTGCTATGGAAGGTATGCTGACTTGTTTAAAATTCACTTTAACATTTGGCTCAGTGGCAAAAATGGTGGTAGGCTTTTTCTTATGAAAAACAAATGTGTGTAAGTAAGAAATTGCCACAATAACCAAAAATCCAGCAAAAACAAAAAAACAACTATTTTACTTTTGATGCCATATTTATGTTCTACTAGTATTTTGTTTGGTGATCTGTTATTACTGTGAGAAATTAACCACATGGCAATCATTTTATGATGAACTGAGGACATTCATGAAAAGATACAACAAATATCTTTGACCTATTAATAGTCCAGCATAAAGTCAAAGGCACAACTTTACATTCTATTTTAGAATGTATGTGTGTTTATAACATATTACAAAATTCAAATACTGGAACACCATTAAAAATTCAAATGCATGTTCCACATAAAATAAATAGATATTATAAGGTGTATTTTTTTATATAGTATAAAAATATGTAAAATATAAGGTTTTGTTTCATGCTACAAAGAAAATAAATTTTTTCATTAATTAAAATTGTCCTTTTCATGAATTGTCTTTAGTTCATCATAAAATGATTACCATGTGGTTAATTTCTCACAGTAACTACTTTAACAGTAACTATTTTACAGCAAAATTGGAATATTCTAGTTTTTCTACACAATACATTATAATGATACAATGTCATTGTAAGGAGAAGCTATCAAATGTGGAGTTGAAGTTTTTTCAGCCAGCATAACATTGTTTGCAGCAAATGAATCTATCATTCTTGTATTCAAGAATTACTATTTAAAGAAACTTGATGCATTCTCTTGTTGAAAAAATACATGGAACTATATTAGTCCATGTATTAACTAATATCATCAATGTTGCCAATGTCCTAAAATTGGATTAAGATAGATTGCATGGAATGAAGTAAAACCTGAAACTATCAAAAAATGCTTTGTGAAACATGGATTTGTTGTTGGATGCTGTGGATAGTGACATACATGATGGATATAAACAGGGTAGCAAATTCCACTACTGCTGTGAATGGACTTGGTAAGGCCATCACAGTATGTGTTGATAGAATCACATCGAAGCTTTTCATAAATTCCATCTATGAGAATGACAACTGGAATGATATTGAGGCTGAAAGTGACACCAAAATCGAGAATGATCCTCAGATGAGTTTTACTAAGAATTTTCTGTTGCTGGTGAATCAAATGAATTGAAAGATGCACTTTCAAGAGTTGCACAGCACAAATCACTTACCAGAAAATTTGACAATAATTCATTAATATAATTATTAAGGAATGATTATCGAATATAAAATGAGTATGAAAATGTGGTTGTGGCCAAATGTCTGAAAAACTTCAAACAAATGATAATATTAAGTTATTTCAAACTGGTGTGATAGGATTTATGTAATGCATCATGTACATAATGTTGTGGCTGACAGGAGTAGCAACACTGACCGAAAGGAGAAGATAAAAGAACAAGTAAAGAGCTGGCCACATCATCTTTTTGGATCTTCTAAGCAGACAAGAAGGATGAGATCACCCACATGGCCAACACAGTCCTAGCTTTGTTAATGTATTTTTTAGACTTTGTGTAAAAAAAATTAAAGAAATTCTTGTTTAATGTATTTTGAGTATCATTTTCTTTGTAATTAGAGTTTTCTGAGCCAATAAAGAGGGCAAGCCTAACTAGTGGCCAGCACAGTGTAATAACAATTGTTAAATAAACACCTTTAAAAAACTTTATCATAATTAGTGTTTAATAATTACACTGCTGTAATACTTTGCATGCTTACATTCCTTATACCAGGTGTACAGTTCAGTTATTCTTGTATAACACCACAGTTAGATTCCAAAATAACTATACGAAACAAAGGACTAATACAAAAAATAAGGTTAGATTCCAAAAGTTGGTAAAAGCTGTACTATTATTTTTTGTAATTAAGAGAAATATGTTTATTAAAGCAATCAATAATTAATTAACAATCACAATCAAAAGTATTACATGTTAATAATTTTTTCTTCACTGTTAAACACCGTTAAATGAGGATGTTTTCTTTTTGGCAAATATCATGCTTTGCCTATACCTTTTTATATCTATGCCTATATTATCATGCTTTGCAAATATCTTTGGCAAAATATCAGCTTTCCTGTTGACCTTAATCTTAATTAACAACATCATCATGATTTTTCTGTTTTTTTTTTTCATAAAATATGATCTTTTCATTTGCTTGCATTTGCTTATCTTTAAAATTTTAATCTTTTTATGTAGTAATTTTTTAATGTAATGTATAAAACAAAGCATAGCAACAGTCTTTCAGGTTCATTTAGAGTATTATCAAAGTTAGAATAGGAAGCTAAGACAAAAAGAAAAAAATTGCACAATAAATTCTTATTAAAGAAAACCAGGCGAAAGACAGGAAACAACATTGAAAATTTTAATATTCTAAAATCTGTGGAAAATATAAGACATGCATGCTTGCTTGAATAAAAAAGAATCAAATGACAGGATTTCTACTTAAAAATTTGACATTTTGTCCAGGGATGTTCTTGAACCATGCATATTAGAGCAAAACCATATTGTAGGAATGCTGTTTTGTATGAGTGATACTGTTTTGTATTCCTGACAAAGCAGATTTCTTTAAGACATTTCCTTATTGTTTTTTGTGACAGTTTTTGATGATTGGCTTAAAGAGGTTTTTCTGTATATATCAATGTCTTTTATAAACAAATAGAATTGGTTTTTAAGTTTTATTGTGATATATTCATTACATACAGTTCATTAACATAAAAATCATTAAATTTTTTCAGAGAGCAGATTGAATTAAAGAAAAAAATTATTTTATCTGATTCTGAAGAATGGCAGAAATCTAAAGATGCAATCGAAAGTGAAGAAAACTGTACCAAAGCTACTCTTCAATATGTAGCAGGTGTTGATATTTCATACAGAAAAGATCATGAACAAGAAGCTTGTACTGCCTGTGTTGTATGCAGTCTACCAGATTTAGAAGTAAGCAAATACAGTAAAACCTCTTTAAGCCAACCACCTCCAAAATTTAGAAAAACTGGCCATCTCAAGGAGTGGTCTTATCAAAGGGAATGATGAATATTGATAGAGTATTAGAGTATACTATATACAGAGAATGTTTATGGTACTACATAGTATATACAGTATTCTAGTATAGCACTACACAAGCTACTCTGTAGACAATATAACAAAACCTGTTTAAAAAATAAATACATTGCATGTAATTCTGCATTCTGTAAATGAAAATATAACGTGCACAGTCTTAAATGATTGATTTAAAATAAATAAACACTTGCTTTCTCTGTTTTAACTTTTTTAATAAGATAATGTCTTCACATTTCTTTTCTATTTTGTGAAATAGATCCCTTTTTCAGGTCAAACAAATTATAAAAATTGCCCAAATCCCACCAAATTTGTCATCTAGTACCATTTTATTTCTCTATTAATGGAAAGAATAAATTTATTGGCTTTATTATATGATTTAGTTTTTAATAAGAATAAATAGACCATAAGAATAAAGCATAAGGTAACTTTTTAAGGATATTAACAGAAAATTATGAACTGTACAGTATATTCTCCATGATGAGACCAAATGGGAGAAAATAGATAATGAAGTTAGAAAAAAGATTAAGGTGAATTTTTACATCTAATGCAACAAAACTACATGCCCAACATTGCACATTTTGTAAGCTTATGGTTTTTATTTTATCATCCCATCTGAGATGATGAAACTATAGTAGTTGCCTCAAAGAGGGTATTTCAGACACGAGGATTATGAGTCCAGGTGGTCATCGGTCAAGTAAATGAGTGGTCAGTTTAAGGCAAATTAAAAACAAGAAGCCTTATCAACAAAAATTCTGTTCTACGAAAATTGGTCATCTGGAGAGGTTTTACTGTATATTAAAGTGTAAGAGTTATTACAATATATTATATATGTATCAATTAAATGAAAATGAATATAGATGATATCATTTATCCATTTCATTTTATTTTAATTATTTTCAGAATCACTTTTGTCTATTATTAATAACTTGCAACTTTTTAGATATAATTTTTATTATATTTTAAAAATTTTTAAATATTGCAGATTCTATTTTCAAATATTCTATTTTGTATATATAAAATGTTATAGAATTCAATAATTTTAAAGTTAGAGAGGTTTAAAACAGATTCATAATTTCCTAAACAAAATTTATGACTAATGTATTACAAGAAATTGGAATCCACTGAAAAGTTGCAAATCCAATGAAATGGAATATGTGGAAGATGAGAAATGATAAACCTGATTATGTAACAAATAAAATTATATAAATACTGTATAACAAATAAATTCAGTCTGAGAGAGACAAATATTCAAAAAGAAAGTGTTTTGGATTTAAGATTCTGAGCATAAGACTTTTCAGTATTATGTTAAACTTTGTGTAACCTTTAGAAAACAGATTTTTATAAAAGAAAAATATTTATTTTATGTTTAGAAACAAACTAAAATTGTTTAACAAGCATTTTTATATTTGATAAATATCTTTTAAGAAGTCTTTTATATACAAGTAAACAAACATACATTTTCATTTATACATTTGCAAATTTTTAAATATTTATTTAATTGTACATTTCAATTTTTACTTTTATCTATATCATGCTTTTTTATGTTGGTTTTTGTATATGCTTTTAATTTAGTTTTATTCTTAAGATTTTTTTCATATATACAAATTTTATTTTATCATCAAATAAATTTGTATATAATAATAATCTTTGATTTTCCAGCATTTGTTTTCTGTAAACAAACAGTTTCAATCCTTTTTAAAGATCATCTCCAGGTTCATCAAATAACATAAAATTTGAGTAAATCATAATATAAAATTACTGTATTTTATAATCATCTGTAAGTTTTTTAGCATACAATTTTCTTTTTTTATTTTCTTTATTTTGATCAGTTATTTACATAATTAAATAAATAAATTTTTAAATAAAATAAAATTATTTACATACTTTTAATTATGTAAATAACTGATGAAAATACTGCCAGATTAAGAAAACCAAATTCTTATTCATACTATAACATTTTTGACTCAATATAAGCTAGCTTCAGTACATTAAAATATAAATAGGATGCTAAGTTAAAATTTAAAAATTTACAGTAAAAATTATAGAATTTTAAACTGGACTATAATTTTATCTTCATCCATAGAATATCTTTTATTGGAGGTTTGTATGGCCTCTGTAAAATTCAGATCTTTGTTCTTATACTCGATTACTTAAAATGTATACAAAACCATTTTTCAGTCTTTGAATGAAAAAAAAATAGTAGTTTTATTAGAAAATTAGAGAAAATGGAAAAAAATCAAGTTATACCTGAACACTTTAAAAAGTGTAAGACAGCTGACTTTTAGGGGGAATCTGTTAATCCTGCATCAGGAAAAGCCTAGGGTCTAATCGTATGTGGGTGGTGATGCTGGAGGCAAGGATGACACGTGTCCTTACAACAAAACCATTTTATTACAGTAAACTAATGCTTACATGAATATCAACAGGTAGTGCATGTCGAAAGGTAGTACGACAATTTCACACAGTCCAAAATAACAGAGTTTGCTCGTCGATTCACTGTTCAGATGTTTTGTGATGACCGGTGATGGTGCTTGTTGGTTCAAGACAGCCCTGGGGCTGAGAGGATGTTGATGCTGATGAGGTAGTCTGTCGTCGGGATGGTGCTCTTCGAAATGGAAAAACGACATCAAAGTTTCGTTGCAGTATGCAAATGACACAGATGAATCGCAATTATATTAGGCAAAAATCAGCATTGCGATCTTGAGATTTGGGGTTTTATGTCTTTTTTCCCCTTGAATCTCACCTTTTGATTGGTTCTAGTTCTGTCTAACTTTCCAATTTGTTTTTTTTCTGTCTCCAGGTGAAAACTGAGACAAGTTTGGGTCACAAGAAAGGTCCATTCCGAACAGCTTATTTGGCACCATCCTTTGACTCTGTCCAGGACGTGTTGATGGAACTATGAAACCTGCACTCGTATTTTACTCCATTATTGCTTTCGCTTTGACATTTTTGCATTCTAACGATCTAGCATGATGTCCTTTGACTGTCACCCTTTCCCTTTTTTCAGATTTTCAAACTTAGATTGATTAATATATGAGTGCCCTGTCAAAGTTTCGTCTGTCTGGGTTGATATTTATCTATGATCTATTAGAAGTGTAAGTCCTCGAGACCCCTCATTTATCTCCATGCCACATTTGTTTTGACAATTACAGTTTTTTCTTCCTTCTCCCTTACATAACTTTCGTTTTGTTTTTGTCTCAGGAAATCTTTATATATAATAAATGCAATTTTTAAAATTTTACACTTTGTTTGGAACCTCACAAAAGCCATTTAAAAACACTCCTTAAAAAATTTTAGCATAGAATTCAACTTACAATCCTAGACCATCTCTGGGCATCTTTTGCAGACTGTCATAAATTATAACTTTTATAATTTCCACATCTTAACAGCTAACATTCAACTTACCTCACCTTCTAGTTTCTCCTCTTTAACCATTCTCTTCCTCATTTTTTCCTCTTTTATTAATACTGTTTTCTTATCAAAATGTATATTCATTATATATTTGTATCAATTCTTGATTGAATTAAAGCCATTATTATTGCTTTGCATTAATTATTTCTGGTTTTGCATTTTAATATGTTCTAATATTTTTCTTTTTAGTCATTTTTTTGTTTGTATGTTTCCTTCCTCATGTCTATTGTTTTCTCTTTTTCTATATTACATTCTTTCCTTCATTAAAGTGCTACACAGGTGCCTACACCATAAATCATGCATTTCCATGCATGACTTATGTTATGTTGTAAGCATTTGATTCATTGATGATTTAGAAAATCGTTGCTGAGTACACACATGTAATTAGTTTGAAAATCTTGAGGGTATTGAATCCGAAAGTGTTAAATTATACTGTATTAATTATATAATTAAATTCAGATTATTCTCACAATAAAAGGTTTTTTCCTTCTCCTTTTATAAATTGATTTCCATTGTAATACTTAACTTACTTTCAGTTCAAATGATATTTTTGAAAAATTTATATCTATACTAATATTATAAAGAGGTAAAGTTTGTAAGTTTGGATGTAGGAGGTAATCTCCGAAAATACTCATCTGATTTCAAAAATTCTTTCACCAATATTTAGACTGGACTTACAGGGTGGACATAGGCTGTATATTATTCCTTTAAACATTCTTATAAATTAAAAGATATCATCTAGGTAAGCATTATATTTTTGGTGTCAGCAGGTGGTGAGGTGACAAGATGCATACGTGTACGAGATAGGTAACCGCACGGCGCAGTCATGTGGTCAGCGAGATACGAAGTGCATGTGTCTGAACTTGTATATTATATAGATGTCAAAATTCCCCCCTGTGGGAGAGAGGGACAAAATTAAGGCTTACCGTGAAGAACTTGGCTTCTATTATACTATTTTAGATGCAGTTTTTTGCATTTTTGATTGCGTTTTAATAGGGTACGTGAAGAGAATGTACATTAAGAAGGGATTTTTCGAAATTCCCTCCCGCGGGGAGTGTTATACATTTATAATAGACACATTTTGAGCCACAGCTAGTATTACAATAAAGTTCTTTTTGATACTGATTTTTATATACTGTATTTTCTGTTAGTGAACAGATGCATTGAAGGCTTGTAATACTTATCTGATATTTCACTAGTTAAAATTAATTAATCTGTATATAATCAGTTTACTGTAGTATTATCTTTTTAATGTTACTTCCAATATGTTCTTTTTTTATAATAATGATATTTTTCACATTAATTAAAAATTAATTTCAAGCTTTAAAAAAAGCAGCAGATCTCAATGATCCATCACAGAGTTATTGAGCAAGAAAGCAGAAAGAAAAAAAATTAATGTATGTCATGTTGTAATAAAACATCTTATTTATGCTGTTGCCATATAAAAGAAAAAGAACCTGTAGTCAATTCTTACAGATAATTCATATCATTTAGTAGAGCTGCACAAGTCTTACAACATTTACACTTTTGTCAGAATCAATGAATAAAATTTGGTACTATTCTATGAGAAAATCTCAACTGCTATAAAATCAATGACTTTTTTTACATAAGCAAGAAATGAGAAAATTATCATCCACGGCATTAAACAACGTACAAGTATCGCTATAAACTACTAGATCTTTCGCCGAAACTATTTTCGTCTTCTTCAGGCAGATGAAAACGGTTAATATCCTTTTATTGAATAACAATTTCGAACCACTCTAATGGCAAAACAGCTTTGGAATATAACTAAAAATGGAACTAAATACATAGAACTTGAATAATATGCACGTGGTGCCAATGTGCATGTGCAAAAAATTTTTTTTTACATGAATGTGGAGCTAGCAACGATATCTTAATTTGTTATATAAATTGACCCACAAAGAAGGCACATCCAGCGTGGGGGTGTTGCATGGATTTAGCACGTTGGTAAGGAGCGTCTCCCATAAATACATGAGGCTCCTGTTACCACACCGCTTGAGCATCACCACTTGGTCCCACAATGGGTGTATTGGTGTTGTAACATCATTCTTGCTAGCTCGGTGTTACACTTGCCTGCCCTGATAGACTGCTGGTGTTCAGAAATACGGCAAGACAACATTCTGGATGTCGCTCCGACATACTGGGTATGAGTACCAGACATTGTACATTCCAAAGGGATAGAATAAACTCCAGACCTCTCTAGCATGGAAAAAGCATCCCTGTCATAGCATAATACCCTTCTAAGATTTGGTCGTGGAGAAACTGGCAGAAAGAGCGCATGTTGCCTAAAAACACGGCAAATGCGAACAGTAATATGGCCACAGAATGGTAAAGCAGGATGGACTATCGTATATTCTTTTGAGACCTGTAAAGTCGTAGCAGGAAAAAGAGATCTTTTAACCTTTCTTAGGATGTACAGTACATATACTTAGACCTAGCATAGCCTGCCCACTTACCGCTGAGCAAATAGCTTTAAGCTCGATATTGACAACAGCTTGATTGGAGGACAACAGAATAGCCCTTTAGAGGGGCAATAGCTGTGTTGATGTAATGCTGTGGCTAGTATGCAGTGGCAGGGATTAAAGAGGGTATGCTGTTGAACTTATGAAACGCGGAGAACAATATAGTACCCTGGGTGACCTTTAGATCTAAAAACACAATTTCTCCCTTCTTTTCCTTTTCCCAGGTAAAATTGATGGTAGAATAAACCTCCGTAAGATAACTTTTGAGGACATGATAATCCTCCTCCATGTCTTGCCAAGCCACATTTCTTGCTTATCTATTGATTGGCGTGAGGTCCAATATCTTTCACTTTTGACTTTTTTTACTCTTTTTCAAGCTCTAAAATATTGTTAATTTACAAATTATCTTTCATCATTAAACATGTTAAAAAATCAATGAATTCAGTTTTTGAAGCTTGTTTATGCACATTTGGGGGCCATTATATACTTTGACATTATTAAATCAGAACTGACTTATGCAGAAAATGATAGTTAAATCTTTTCAAATTTTTATTATTCCTTCGAAAGATATGACAGTGATGGTAAACCTGTGACTCACAAGTTATGCAGTGATTTCAAGGTAGTCACATTGAAAGTTTAGATAGTATTAGTTTTTACTAGCTGGGGTACCCAGCTTCACTCAGGGAGTTGATATGAGATTGTGTGGTAGTTGGAATAAAAGGATAAACTTTAAAATATAAAAGGTAAAAAATTTATTGAAAACATATTCTAACTATTTACAATACTTGTTTATAAACAACATTTTGCTCAAAAACTTTTACAAATAGGCAAAGGCACATATCCCACTGACCAGATGACCGGCCTCATTGAACTCAACACTGATTTTTGCCAGGAGCGCCGCTAGCTGTTTGAACACCCGTGTGCAATACCGATTATGCTGCCCTCTGTTTAACTATGACTACCTACGCTGAGCTTGCCAGAAAGGCTCTTTAATGTTGTCTCATAAGGGTGTGAAAAAAGAAAAGAAATATTTTACAAAGAAAAACTATCGTCTGATGTCACTGAAAAAATATCGAGAGTAAGCTGTCGCTTCAATTTATAAAACTTGTAAGCATAGGCATGTTTAAATCATGATAATTTTTAAAAAATTCTACAAAACTTGTGTATTTTTTATATCCCTTTTTTATGTTTTAGTTGGCTGAAGAGGGGCTTAAGAGCCCGAAACCTGTAATTTTTTCACACATATCAACTAAATAAAGATGAGAAAACCAGCCAAGTGTCTTAATTTATAGCACTTCATTGTGTTAGGAGCAGAAAAGAAAAACTATTTATTTTTATTACTAAATTATTTCTGTTTACTTAGGTGTAAAACCATATAAATATTTATCTACAGAAATTGAACTCTTCTTGCCTTTATGTTTGCGAAATCTGCTATCAATTTTCTTGTATCCAAGCTGTCTAAGATTTCATGTTCAATTGAAACTATATCTAAATTACTTAATCTTTGCTGGTGCATTGTTGATCTTAAATAGTTTTTTTTTATAATTTTTAACTTTGAAAAGGGCCTTTCACCAAATGCAACTGAAACCAGCAATGTAAGCAATATTCTTAGTGCTATTGCTGTGTTTGGAGATGTTGAAATTAAGTCATTAGTAAAAAAATATTGTAATTTCCGCCCCCTGGACATGCCGCCTGCGTGCAGTACATGCTTTGCATGCCCACTTACGGCAGGCCTGATTTTTGCAACATAGTCACTACTGAAAACGAACTCATCGACCAAATTTATCCAAACATTGTTCACAACTATACCAATCCGGAGTGGCCATTTCAAAGGGCAATCTTGGCAACTAAAAATAATATTGTCAATGATATCAACTTTAATATTCAAAAGAAAATTCTTGGTAATATTCAAAAGAAAATTCTTGGTAATATTCAAAAGAAAATTCAGAATTGGCAAGAGCTCCTCCTCTTTTAAGTTTGGGCATTGTATAATATATAAATCAAATCAACTTTTTATTAAGAAATACACTAAGTACACTTTACACAGTTTTTACACTTTATTTTCGATTTATATTCAGTCACTGTATCACTTTGACTACTCACACTTCACTGTTTGTTTTTATTCACTCACTGCACTACTTTGGAATTTTCACTTCTTTTTCAGTTCTTCCCTTCATCACTGATAAGAAACTGATGTTCGAACCCACGATGGATTTACTTGGATTGGACGACTTGCTTTATATACCCCCACCAATGGGTAGTCCCACCCATACAAAAAAGGCTTTGAATGGTTTACAATGTTCCAGAACATTCCACAACATTTGAGAGTGTTCTGGAACAACGGCGGGCAACCCCCGCCCGCAGGCCAGCTACGGCCCGCGAAAAGTTTCTATCCGGCCCGCGAGATGTTTAGAAGAAATTATAAATAAATATTTTTCGATGTAATTCGTCTAGTTTAAATTGAATATTATTTTCTGAAGTGTTGTGGCAGCAATGACAGGAAAAAATAAGGGAGTCATTTCCTTATTCAAACAAAAAATGGGAAAACAGAATTTTTCTAAATTATTTATATCTCATCGCGTCATCCATCAAGAAAATCTATGTGCAAAAGCTATGCAATTAGAAAATGTAATGTCTGTCATATCCAACTACATAGTGCTGTTTTTATTGTGTTTAAAGTCACTTAGATTTTACAAATAGGTGAGCCGTTCACAGCCCGGCACACGCATTTGTAAAATCTAAGTGACTCATACAACATGGAATTCATATAAAACGGAATAATCAACAGGGTTATAGGGGGGTCGACTGTAGTAATTAATTTCTTTTTATTTATTTATTTATTTATTTCATATTTGCAGATTTACAGGTCACAAGGTGTCAATTAACTACTATGGCCTGCGGAAAAAACGTAAAATTTATTCTGGCCCATGTTATAAAAAAGGTTGCCCACCCTCGTTCTGGAATGTTCCACAATGATCTGGGATGTTTCAGGATGTTCCAGAACATCCTGGAACATTCTGGAATATTGTGGAATGCTCTCGAATACTCTCAAATGTTCTGGACTGTTCTAGAAATTTCTAGAGGGCGAAACTTCCAGCCTTATATCTTCAACAGCACGACCTTCAGGTAAAAATGGGAACCTTCTTCATGGATGGGAGATAGAGGCCTACCACACCATATAATTCCCTTGATCATACCAGGACTCGTTTTTGAGTTTTAGCTGCATGACGTTGTACACTTATCTTTATAATATATATTGATTTTTTTAAAAAATTTGAAAAATTTTAAAACTTTGTATATATAATGTGAAAGCAGCATCCTAAAACTTCCATGAAAAATCTTAAAGACCACTAATCATGATCAGAAAAATTATCTTTAAATAAACAACAGCAATTTTCCAAATAAATTAATTAATTAATGTATTTTTTCACTTTACTTAAAGTTTATTTAACTTTTTAATATACAGTATATCAGAAAAATAACAATAAAGTAAAATTTGCAAGCATTTTTTGTTAATTTTTTATTTACTCAAATTAAATATTTGACCCATATTTTGAAGTTACTAAAATTCAAATTCAATTTTGACTCATCTTTAGAAAAATGTTTGCCGTTGCTGGTATAGGATAAGTAAGTTTCATATTGGATGTGCTTTTATATACTTTACACCAAATACTCAATTATTATGACTTTTGATTGAAGTTACAAAATATAGTAGTATTAGTTTGTTAGTATATGAAAATGTTATTTTATTTTTTGTTTATATTGAAACTCAAGTTATAATGTTAAAATTTATATTAATAGGTTGTTTATGAAGATTTGGAAATTGTAAATGTTACAACACCATATGTTCCAGGATTTTTGGCATTTCGTGAGGTATCTTTCTTACAAAATGCTGTAGAGAAAATTAAATCATCTCATCCTGAATATGTACCTCAGGTAATTATATTAAAAGCTCAAAAAATAATCCTTAAAGCTTAACACAATAATAATTTAGAAATAACTGTTTATTCAGGAAGCAAAAGTATTTTATTTTTGAAATGTTTTCAACTCTGCTTGAGTCAGTTTGAGTCACAAATTATTTGTAAATTTTTATAACATTAAACAGAACAGGATTTTGGCATTTCATGAGGTGTCTTTATTAATTATGAAATGATTCAGTCTCGTGAATGCTTATACTGAAATGACATTATCATTATAAATAAAAAATAATTATAAATTATATGATTTCATAAATTAAATATTATTACTAATAAAATAAATATTAAATAATAATCATAAAATAATCATTAATAAGTAATTAAACTAATTATTTTATATGAGAAATTAAAAATTACATTATATATATATATTTTTTTATTTTTCAAGCATATTTGTTTATACATAAAGATATAATAATAATAGTAAAAATTTGAAATTGCCTTAGCTTTTTAATTAAATTTTAAATATTGAAACAAAAAATAGTAATAGAAATCATCTTTTTATTTATTATTTGTATTGAATGAAAAGAACATATTTCTTATTAAATTATGCAGATTATTTTAATTTAATTTATATTACAATATAAATGAAATTGAAATAATTTGAAGGAAGATGTTTGGCTCATATGTTCAAATATATAAATTTTTATCCTTTAGTATTTATATAAATTTCTGTTTTCTAAACCAAGAATAGAAATTTATATGAATACTAGCCAAAGCATCATGCATTGACAGGAAATACAATGGAGATTCTGTAATTGGATAAAATTTGAATACTGGTTTAATTTGGTTTTATTCAATGTTCTATTTAATGTTATAAAAATTTACAAATAATTTGTGACTGAAACTGACTCAAGTAGATTAAAAACATTTCCAAAATAAAATACTTTTGCTTCCTGAATAAACAGTTATTTATAAATTATTATTGTGCTACATTTGAAAGACTTTATTGATTTACTGGATTATTTTTTGGGCTTTTAATATAGATTCCATATAAAGTTTTGGTTAATGTTACCTATGGTTCCAAAATGGCCGCACTTCCAACTGTTTGTGGTCCAGACGGACTCCTCTCGGAGGGGAGTCGCCAGCAGGCCACCAAGTGCCAAACGTCACTAGTTATTGATTCACAGTAGTCCTTGAACAAAATAAATAAAGAAAAAAAGGAAACATCTAATAAAAATGTAGCTAATCTATCGGAAACGAAATGAACCTAACCAAAGCGGCTTCATTTTGGAACCATAGGTAACATTAACCAAAGTTTCTAATATCAGAAATAAGGATTTTTAAATTATGAAATATATAATTCACAAAATCCAGAACCCAGAACCATTTGTTAAGATTTTGAGACTAGAGAGATAGCAATCCTAGGCTAAGTGGATGCTACCATTGCCTAGCAATGGTAGCATCCAATTGTATTGCAGCACCAATTGTATTGGAAATAGATTAAAATTCAGTTTGATGATTACTGAATGTGCATTGTTGTTGCACCATCATAAAGTTGAAATGTCATAAGTCAAACCACCACAAATTGAGCAGCATCTGCACATGTATTGAAAGATGGTAAAAACTGAAAAGACATTATTAGATTATTAACATGTTCTCAGTCAGCTATTTTCAAAATCTGGAATAGAATGTAAATAAAAATAATGGAAACAATTAGGATAAAATAGCTCCACAAAAATTGTTGATACAACAAAATAAATTTGATATAGATAAGTCTGTAAAATACAGTTTAGTAGCAGTTGACTTATCAAAATTCTATAGAGATTAAATTTAAACATACTTATAATTTTGGATATAAGCTTAAATAAATAATTTATAATAATTAACAAAATATTTTCCCAATAGTTCTTCCTACCAAGAGCTCTGAACATGTACTGTACTTTTTAATTAAGATCACCCTGTATATAATGGATTGATTCTTTTATATAAATTTTAAAATTTATACTTAATTTATAATAGGTAGTATTGGTTGATGGAAATGGAATATTACACCCAAATGGTAAGTCTTTATAAAATATGTTAAATATAAAATGAATTTAATATAATTCATATTTAAAATTTAAGAATGATAAAACAATTTTCAAATTAATGATAACAAATACCAATTTTATTTGAATAATAATTGCTTTCAAATAGTAACTGTGTGTACTATTTGAAGATTTCTGAAAACTTAGGGAAACGATGTTAAAGTAATAAATATTATAAACTCTCTGGTAGGTAGGTATCCTATTTATTTAACAAATATACTTTAATTGAAAATGAAATATGTAAAATGAATATACAGTAGGTATATTTTTTAAAATCCAATAACAAAGCTGGAACAGATAATTTCTAAAATTAAAACCATTCACTTTTCTAGCAAATTTGAAATTCCAATTTCAAATTTCAGAATTTTTAAAATTATATTCTTATAATTGGTACAAGGGCAGTTTTTTTTTCATGCTCCGATGGTCCATAAAACAAAGACAAATAACAAAATGAATTTATTACCAAAAGTTAGATATAAACATGGTTACTTTTCGACATAATTACTGTGAGTGAAGATTGAGGAATTTGTCATATCTGTGGACGAGCTTTTCAATCACCTTGTCATAGAATGTTGCTGCCAGTGAATTGAGATGGCCTTAACAATGTTGTTTTTTCTGTTCAGGAAAGAGGTGGAAGTCTTCATACATTAAAAAGTTCCAAGCTGGGTGGAAGTCTTCACCACCTTTAAACATCCAGCGTATAGCCCCAATTTAGCGCCGAGTGACTTCCACCTTTTTCTTGAACAGAAAAAGTGGCTAAGAGGGCAGATGTTCAAGACTAATGATGATCTTCAAAACAACATTAGGGCCCATCTCAAGTCATTGGTGGCAACATTCTATGAAGAGGGGATGGAAAAGCTTGTCCACAGATATGACAAATGCCTCAATCTTCACGGTGATTATGTTGAAAAGTAACCATGTTTGTGCCTAACTTTTGGTAATAAATTCATTTTGTTATTTACACTTGTTTTCTTTTTTTGTGGACTATTGGAGGTTGAAAAAAAACAGCCTATGTATTTTGAAAGTAACACTCATAATTAAGAAAGATATCAATTATCTTTTCAAGTGTAATTTACTTTAAAAGTCAATTAAATGCTTTATTAATAAGAAACATTAAACAGATATATAAAGGAAGTAACCATTCTTGAATGGTAACTGCAAAGAAAATAGTAGCTGTGGCTTTTATTTAGTATTGTTATTTTTAATAAGATTTTGTGACTGTTGTTTTCTATATTTCATAACATTTAGGCTAATGTCAGATGAACATGTCCGTCATTTTTAATGGATGTCACAATAGTGCAAAAATATATGGGAGCGGTCAGATGTGGATGTGAAAATGATGCTGGTGCTGCATGGATGACCTGCTGGATTGTCCACAATACTCTCATGATAGAGCATGACTGGCGTGCATTGGGAGATACACTCAATAACTACATTGATAAGATGAGCACAAAAAATGATGGCCATTGTAACATTGTTTGGAGGAAATTCTGGGTCAGTATTAGTATTCTTCTTGCCAAAGGGTGTGCAGTACCCATATATTTTAAAAAATGAACATTGGTATAAATAAAACAATATGAGTTAATGAGTGGCCAAAATTGTGGGACACTTTATCTGAACTTTCATAAGGATAGAAATAAGAAAAAGGAGGCTGGTTACAATCAACAGATGTGCCCAATATTGTGTATGTCCTTTTTGTTTTTAAATACTTCTGTACGTAATCAAAAAACATCACCACAATCTATGAAATCCGTGTTGACATATATATGTCTGAATATGTCCGTGATTACTAATGTATGCTGTGGAATGTAGCACTCATCTGACCACCAATTTAATGAATGTGAATTTACAAGTCTGTGAATTGAAAAAAAAGCATCTGTCCACTTTGACTCGAATCTAACATTTGCCTTAGAGTATAAAAATGTAATTTATATAATAGAAACAATTATCACAAAAAAGGATATATAATTTCATAAATCTTTATTTTAAAATAGATTTTATTACATTTTAAATGCATAATCTGTTTAATCTTAATAAACAAATGAAAAACAGTATTAATAATCAAATGGAATACAAATAGTTCAATTTAGAAATTTCATGAAAAATTTTATTTTACTTTGTTATTTCAAAGCATATTTTCATGAAACAAATAGACAATAGTAACTTGTATGATATGTTAATTGTATTATATTATTGTATTATAATTGTATTAATAGTTTATTATTAACAGAATCTATATTTTAATTAATTAATTATTGTTTATTGTGTTATTCAGAATGCTCTCACATTTACATATTTCAGTAGCAGTAATATTTTATGAAAAAAATAATTACAGTACACCCAATTCTGTTTTTTCATGCTAGATATGTTTCCAAAAAAACTGTGTAAAAAAATGATACTGTCCATATAGAAAAATGGAAGACTGATTCCAGACATTGAAAACCAGTGAAAATAATATAATAAATCAATTCATATAACAGGATGTAGTTAAAGAAAATATTTCAGTTTTAATTAATATATCAGGGGAGGGACAATATTGTAACACTTATCAGCAAAATTTAATAAATTTATATTTTTTGTACAAATTTCATTTTAATTATTGTATTTTTCACCTTATAAGCTGCACCATTGTATTGGATGCATCACATTTTTCATGTTGATTTTTTTAGGGAAAAAATATCCTTCACAGTGTACAATGCATTTGGCTTATAGGATGCATCTTAATTTTCAGATAAATTTTAGACAAAAAAATTTGGTATTTTCAACTTTTTCAATTAAAGACCAAAATACCTCTAGATTTTAACACCAAATAACATACAAAAACTATTATGTATTAAAAGGCTTGAATTAGATTGGATTGATGGAATAAAAAATACATGGATGATCTACCAAGTGGGGATGCCTTCTAAAAAGACTTTCTGTGTGGAAAGTGGCTCATATCTAGATGCTAGACATGTAAAGAAAACCTCGAAAACTTCACATGGTCAGCTTGTTGATCAGGTGTGAACCTACTGTTTACTGGTGTTATTTGCTAGGCCAATGGTGTGTCTCACATTGAAAAAAATTAGAAGAAATGTAATCATTCATACAAATAAATCATCAAACTTGAAGTTTGATGATTTATTTGTATTAAATTTATTCTGACTGCTTCAATTATGGGATAAAGTCAGAATGAAAGACTGATTTATTGCTACACACATCCAAATAAGTCAAAAACAGCCAAATCTTAAAATTTATTCAAGCATGTGTAGCAAGCAGCCTTAAATGCAAATTCTAAGAATTTTTCTGTTAAAAAAGTAGCAGTTTTCTAGAAAAAGGAAATAAATATTTTTTCATATTGATAGAATTAAAATTTTAAGTATCTTCTTTAATAAGAAGAGAATTAAAATTTTACCAGACTAGACCATGTTAAATCAAAATCACGTAAAAAAAAATTTGTGTAAAACCAGACTTGGTTGTATAACCAAGACCATTGAATAAATTATTCAATTGAATTTGTTATAAATGTTAGTACTTCCAAGTTGCAGTTTGATTTGCTGTCTTGGAAGTTTCAATATATTTAATTTGCATCTAAAAATGAATAATTCAAAACATNGTTTGGCTCATATGTTCAAATATATAAATTTTTATCCTTTAGTATTTATATAAATTTCTGTTTTCTAAACCAAGAATAGAAATTTATATGAATACTAGCCAAAGCATCATGCATTGACAGGAAATACAATGGAGATTCTGTAATTGGATAAAATTTGAATACTGGTTTAATTTGGTTTTATTCAATGTTCTATTTAATGTTATAAAAATTTACAAATAATTTGTGACTGAAACTGACTCAAGTAGATTAAAAACATTTCCAAAATAAAATACTTTTGCTTCCTGAATAAACAGTTATTTATAAATTATTATTGTGCTACATTTGAAAGACTTTATTGATTTACTGGATTATTTTTTGGGCTTTTAATATAGATTCCATATAAAGTTTTGGTTAATGTTACCTATGGTTCCAAAATGGCCGCACTTCCAACTGTTTGTGGTCCAGACGGACTCCTCTCGGAGGGGAGTCGCCAGCAGGCCACCAAGTGCCAAACGTCACTAGTTATTGATTCACAGTAGTCCTTGAACAAAATAAATAAAGAAAAAAAGGAAACATCTAATAAAAATGTAGCTAATCTATCGGAAACGAAATGAACCTAACCAAAGCGGCTTCATTTTGGAACCATAGGTAACATTAACCAAAGTTTCTAATATCAGAAATAAGGATTTTTAAATTATGAAATATATAATTCACAAAATCCAGAACCCAGAACCATTTGTTAAGATTTTGAGACTAGAGAGATAGCAATCCTAGGCTAAGTGGATGCTACCATTGCCTAGCAATGGTAGCATCCAATTGTATTGCAGCACCAATTGTATTGGAAATAGATTAAAATTCAGTTTGATGATTACTGAATGTGCATTGTTGTTGCACCATCATAAAGTTGAAATGTCATAAGTCAAACCACCACAAATTGAGCAGCATCTGCACATGTATTGAAAGATGGTAAAAACTGAAAAGACATTATTAGATTATTAACATGTTCTCAGTCAGCTATTTTCAAAATCTGGAATAGAATGTAAATAAAAATAATGGAAACAATTAGGATAAAATAGCTCCACAAAAATTGTTGATACAACAAAATAAATTTGATATAGATAAGTCTGTAAAATACAGTTTAGTAGCAGTTGACTTATCAAAATTCTATAGAGATTAAATTTAAACATACTTATAATTTTGGATATAAGCTTAAATAAATAATTTATAATAATTAACAAAATATTTTCCCAATAGTTCTTCCTACCAAGAGCTCTGAACATGTACTGTACTTTTTAATTAAGATCACCCTGTATATAATGGATTGATTCTTTTATATAAATTTTAAAATTTATACTTAATTTATAATAGGTAGTATTGGTTGATGGAAATGGAATATTACATTACTTAAAGTTTATTTAACTTTTTAATATACAGTATATCAGAAAAATAACAATAAAGTAAAATTTGCAAGCATTTTTTGTTAATTTTTTATTTACTCAAATTAAATATTTGACCCATATTTTGAAGTTACTAAAATTCAAATTCAATTTTGACTCATCTNTTAAAATTTAAGAATGATAAAACAATTTTCAAATTAATGATAACAAATACCAATTTTATTTGAATAATAATTGCTTTCAAATAGTAACTGTGTGTACTATTTGAAGATTTCTGAAAACTTAGGGAAACGATGTTAAAGTAATAAATATTATAAACTCTCTGGTAGGTAGGTATCCTATTTATTTAACAAATATACTTTAATTGAAAATGAAATATGTAAAATGAATATACAGTAGGTATATTTTTTAAAATCCAATAACAAAGCTGGAACAGATAATTTCTAAAATTAAAACCATTCACTTTTCTAGCAAATTTGAAATTCCAATTTCAAATTTCAGAATTTTTAAAATTATATTCTTATAATTGGTACAAGGGCAGTTTTTTTTTCATGCTCCGATGGTCCATAAAACAAAGACAAATAACAAAATGAATTTATTACCAAAAGTTAGATATAAACATGGTTACTTTTCGACATAATTACTGTGAGTGAAGATTGAGGAATTTGTCATATCTGTGGACGAGCTTTTCAATCACCTTGTCATAGAATGTTGCTGCCAGTGAATTGAGATGGCCTTAACAATGTTGTTTTTTCTGTTCAGGAAAGAGGTGGAAGTCTTCATACATTAAAAAGTTCCAAGCTGGGTGGAAGTCTTCACCACCTTTAAACATCCAGCGTATAGCCCCAATTTAGCGCCGAGTGACTTCCACCTTTTTCTTGAACAGAAAAAGTGGCTAAGAGGGCAGATGTTCAAGACTAATGATGATCTTCAAAACAACATTAGGGCCCATCTCAAGTCATTGGTGGCAACATTCTATGAAGAGGGGATGGAAAAGCTTGTCCACAGATATGACAAATGCCTCAATCTTCACGGTGATTATGTTGAAAAGTAACCATGTTTGTGCCTAACTTTCGGTAATAAATTCATTTTGTTATTTACACTTGTTTTCTTTTTTTGTGGACTATTGGAGGTTGAAAAAAAACAGCCTATGTATTTTGAAAGTAACACTCATAATTAAGAAAGATATCAATTATCTTTTCAAGTGTAATTTACTTTAAAAGTCAATTAAATGCTTTATTAATAAGAAACATTAAACAGATATATAAAGGAAGTAACCATTCTTGAATGGTAACTGCAAAGAAAATAGTAGCTGTGGCTTTTATTTAGTATTGTTATTTTTAATAAGATTTTGTGACTGTTGTTTTCTATATTTCATAACATTTAGGCTAATGTCAGATGAACATGTCCGTCATTTTTAATGGATGTCACAATAGTGCAAAAATATATGGGAGCGGTCAGATGTGGATGTGAAAATGATGCTGGTGCTGCATGGATGACCTGCTGGATTGTCCACAATACTCTCATGATAGAGCATGACTGGCGTGCATTGGGAGATACACTCAATAACTACATTGATAAGATGAGCACAAAAAATGATGGCCATTGTAACATTGTTTGGAGGAAATTCTGGGTCAGTATTAGTATTCTTCTTGCCAAAGGGTGTGCAGTACCCATATATTTTAAAAAATGAACATTGGTATAAATAAAACAATATGAGTTAATGAGTGGCCAAAATTGTGGGACACTTTATCTGAACTTTCATAAGGATAGAAATAAGAAAAAGGAGGCTGGTTACAATCAACAGATGTGCCCAATATTGTGTATGTCCTTTTTGTTTTTAAATACTTCTGTACGTAATCAAAAAACATCACCACAATCTATGAAATCCGTGTTGACATATATATGTCTGAATATGTCCGTGATTACTAATGTATGCTGTGGAATGTAGCACTCATCTGACCACCAATTTAATGAATGTGAATTTACAAGTCTGTGAATTGAAAAAAAAGCATCTGTCCACTTTGACTCGAATCTAACATTTGCCTTAGAGTATAAAAATGTAATTTATATAATAGAAACAATTATCACAAAAAAGGATATATAATTTCATAAATCTTTATTTTAAAATAGATTTTATTACATTTTAAATGCATAATCTGTTTAATCTTAATAAACAAATGAAAAACAGTATTAATAATCAAATGGAATACAAATAGTTCAATTTAGAAATTTCATGAAAAATTTTATTTTACTTTGTTATTTCAAAGCATATTTTCATGAAACAAATAGACAATAGTAACTTGTATGATATGTTAATTGTATTATATTATTGTATTATAATTGTATTAATAGTTTATTATTAACAGAATCTATATTTTAATTAATTAATTATTGTTTATTGTGTTATTCAGAATGCTCTCACATTTACATATTTCAGTAGCAGTAATATTTTATGAAAAAAATAATTACAGTACACCCAATTCTGTTTTTTCATGCTAGATATGTTTCCAAAAAAACTGTGTAAAAAAATGATACTGTCCATATAGAAAAATGGAAGACTGATTCCAGACATTGAAAACCAGTGAAAATAATATAATAAATCAATTCATATAACAGGATGTAGTTAAAGAAAATATTTCAGTTTTAATTAATATATCAGGGGAGGGACAATATTGTAACACTTATCAGCAAAATTTAATAAATTTATATTTTTTGTACAAATTTCATTTTAATTATTGTATTTTTCACCTTATAAGCTGCACCATTGTATTGGATGCATCACATTTTTCATGTTGATTTTTTTAGGGAAAAAATATCCTTCACAGTGTACAATGCATTTGGCTTATAGGATGCATCTTAATTTTCAGATAAATTTTAGACAAAAAAATTTGGTATTTTCAACTTTTTCAATTAAAGACCAAAATACCTCTAGATTTTAACACCAAATAACATACAAAAACTATTATGTATTAAAAGGCTTGAATTAGATTGGATTGATGGAATAAAAAATACATGGATGATCTACCAAGTGGGGATGCCTTCTAAAAAGACTTTCTGTGTGGAAAGTGGCTCATATCTAGATGCTAGACATGTAAAGAAAACCTCGAAAACTTCACATGGTCAGCTTGTTGATCAGGTGTGAACCTACTGTTTACTGGTGTTATTTGCTAGGCCAATGGTGTGTCTCACATTGAAAAAAATTAGAAGAAATGTAATCATTCATACAAATAAATCATCAAACTTGAAGTTTGATGATTTATTTGTATTAAATTTATTCTGACTGCTTCAATTATGGGATAAAGTCAGAATGAAAGACTGATTTATTGCTACACACATCCAAATAAGTCAAAAACAGCCAAATCTTAAAATTTATTCAAGCATGTGTAGCAAGCAGCCTTAAATGCAAATTCTAAGAATTTTTCTGTTAAAAAAGTAGCAGTTTTCTAGAAAAAGGAAATAAATATTTTTTCATATTGATAGAATTAAAATTTTAAGTATCTTCTTTAATAAGAAGAGAATTAAAATTTTACCAGACTAGACCATGTTAAATCAAAATCACGTAAAAAAAAATTTGTGTAAAACCAGACTTGGTTGTATATTGAATAAATTATTCAGTTGAATTTGTTATAAATGTTAGTACTTCCAAGTTGCAGTTTGATTTGCTGTCTTGGAAGTTTCAATATATTTAATTTGCATCTAAAAATGAATAATTCAAAACATGGAAAATGAAAAACTATTTTTGTTGTTTTATTAAATATATTCTGATACTAATTCTTATAATTACTGTAAGGTAATACACCCAAACATTTTAAGTATATTTATAATGATGATGATAATAGTTTTTATACAAATATAATATTTTTTTCTAGGATTTGGTGCTGCATGCCATTTAGGAGTTTTACTTGATATCCCATGCATTGGAGTTGCAAAGAATCTTTTTTTCTTAGATAATATAGTACGAGATGAAGATTATCATAATAAGGTTGGTTGTTAATATTTGTTATCATCTTATGAAAAAACTTTTAAATAAATTGATTTCATTTTAATATTTTTATTATAAAGCAATATTTTCTTAGAGAGGGAAAACAGATATTTTCTTAATTAAAATATAATTTTAAAAAAAATTCTCAAGATTTTTATAATAGTAGATTATATTTAATTTTTACTCATGGTTTTGATCAGTATGAGTAACTGTAATCAGTATAATTGTAACTAAATAGAATACAATAGTAGTATGAATTGAATTACTAATTTCTACTCAAACTGGAATAATTAATTGACTTACAAACCTTCTCCAACTGTATAATGTTTCTTATACTCCAAAATTCTAGTCTAAGCAAATGTTTTTGGCTCTGTTTAGGGCCCACTTCAGGCTTATATCTATAGAAAAAAGAAAAACAACTAAAGCAAGCTGAGAATTCTATGTTCTATTTCCACAATGTTTTTAAATATTTTTTTTTTGGCATCACTTCTGAAAAATTGAGTAATGAACAGAGCCAAAAACATTTACTTATAAATTTAATTATTAAAAACCAATGGGATCGGTATAAATGTTAACACACTAAAAATAAAAAATTTTTAGTTAAAAAACAAGTAAAATTATACTCTTTCTATTTCCGACTTCGAGGTTTCTACGAGCCAAAAAACGACAAACAAATGGCAAGGAACAATCATTATTTTATTAATACGATTCAAATGCATTTCGCCATCAGGCCTCCTCAGTGGATACATCAAGATATCAATTGCTGGTTATGCTTTATACACAACAGTCTTTCCCAGCATGCATCAACAATCATTCCAGCATTCAAATTAAGTACATTTGCATGTTCGGCGATACATGTCCAAGTATGCTATGTCATTTGTTGTGTGCCAGGAAACAGTATAAGAAATGGTCATTGTAAAGACAGCAGTTTATGTAGAGAAACAATAGAAAACTCAGCTGTTTGTCAATTAATAAATAAAATATACATAAATGTTCAAAAAGATATGATTTATTTTTATTATTAGGTATTTTAACAAATTTGAAATTATCAATTTCTTTTTTTTTTATAATACCATAGTGTCTCAATTAATTGAGATCATTTAACTGAAGTTCTGTAATATCCAATGTAAACTATGGAAGAATAATTGCCAACATGATATAGTATAGCTTGTATTCACAAATCTTAGCTTGGTGATGTGTAGTACTCAAGGACTTTATTAGTTTTAAAAAGAATTTACTCTGGTGAATTTTCATGCTAATGCAAATTTTAAAAAAAGATTAAAGAAATTTTAACTGTAATCATAGATTTGCATTTATTTTAATAAATATACAGTAGAACCTCTATTATCCGGATTTTCGATTATCCAGATTGTTTACAATAAACAAAAATTTTACGAATTTGCTAATTTGCACTTGGCGAATTACAACACTGTTTATGTACGTGATGGAATGCATAACTTTTTTTGTTTCAACAACGTCTCACCCGGCACAGTGGTCGTAAACTCTTAAATATATTTTACGTAGTAATAAAAATATAACTTGACATACGTATTTATAAATAATTTATATTCAAATTACATCATTTCTATGACCAAGGGCGGCGTAAGGCATGGGCAATGTGGGCCACCGCCTATGTCTCGCGGTCCGAAGGGCCTCGCACCTCGAAGGTTTATGCATTACTTAAAAGCCGCGAACGTGACGAAAAAATTTTACTCGTCATAAAACGATAAATAGTTTGTCAAATTTTTATTCATAAAAATGCAGTTTCAACTGCTTTTTATTTTATAAAATCCGTCTTCTTGCGCCACCAGAGGGCCTTTTAAACAATAGGTAGTCTGTTAGCGTTGGTCAGTAGTAGTCCAAATTCAATACGAACGTTTGTTTCTTGAAAATTTGATCACGATTTAAATACAGTATTTACTTTTAATATTACCGATATGTCATCGAAAAGAAAACGTGTTGTATTATCATTAAAAGACAAATTAAAGTATTTGTTTCGATTATCCGGATTTTTCCTTATCCGGACTACCTTCATCCCCAATTAGTCCGGATAATCGAGGTTCTACTGTAGTTGTAAATTAAATTTAAAATTCAATAAGAAGGTATAATCAAAAAATAGAGTACGTGATAACATATTTTAAAGTACAGTGGGTGATTGGTTAACAAACATATTCTGTTCCAAGACTTTGTTCACTATCCGAAATGTTCGTTAACCGATTATCGATTTATCACAGGTTTTTATGGGAATTTGATTAATTTGTTCTGGAGACCCCCAAAAATAAAAAATATATACTTTCTTACTACATTTATTTATATGTAATAATAAAAATACATATATACACAGTCTTGCATTTTTATTAGTCATGTTTTTTCCATTAGTAGGGGTTAAAAAATCTATCTAATGTCGATTGCTTTTCTCTCTCCAGGATTTTTCAGAAGTAATTAATAGCATTTTAATTGTAGAGATCCCTAAGCCTATTAACCTCAACCTGGTTTGGATGCCATTCTAAGACCATTATTCTGACATCCTCTCACTTCAAAAGATTTTTAATAGCAGATATCGGCATTAAACCTCAGAAGGAAACATATCTCACCGAGTTTCTTGGAGTTCTTCATTCGAGAGTTCTTGGCGTTCTTCTGTCATCAGATCAGTTTCAGGTTCTATTATGAGCTCTTCAGTGTTCTTTATTTCTCAGATGTGATTTTTGTTACATCTTTAGCTGCTTGAGTCTTCTTGAATAATATTGAACTGCAGCCTACTGTACATCTGTTCAAGCCATACTGCCCAGCAACATCAGACATCTGCCTACTCTCACCTTTTGAAAATAAAAACTCATGCAAAACTTAACGAGTGCCCACCTGACAGTCTCGCAAATACTATAAAAAAATTGTTTCTGTTAGAAAAATAAAAGGCTGGAATTACAAGGGAGAGTTTCAAAGTTCAGAGGAATACTATCTGATCAGTATATACTGGGTTGAGTGTCAATGTCAATGTCTCCCACACTCCAAAAAGTTTCGAATTGTTTCCTGAAGACCTGAAGACAAGAAAAGACCAATCAGTATTCATTATTTTACGTTGCTTCTTCTTGTGTTTGTTCTGTGAGGTGTTCATTGTCTGAACATAAAAATCATTCGCAAAAGTGTTTGTTATCCGATCACCCACTGTATTCAAGTCTAGTAATAATTTATGCAGCATTCTGTGTACTATCCAAGTTTTTGATTATCTGAGGAAACCTTGGTCCATATTAAACTTGACTAATTGGAACTTTACTATATAAATATATATATAAATACAGTAGAGCATCGTTTATCTGAAAGCTGGTTATCCGAAAGCATTCCAGTCGGCAAATTTTAATTTTTGCTAGTGCTGTGGCGCTGCAATCTTCGGCTATTTCTCTAGCTACTCAAATATTTTACGTTTTTGATACTAAATTAACTTCTGAAGTATAATTTTTTATTGTTTTTATATTTTTCATAAAATTTATTTTGTTTGTACAAAATAAAAAAATAATTTTTAACGATACAATAGTCTTCGTTAGGCTTAACATCAACGAAAATTCAACGCGAAACGACACGCAACGGAGAGAAATTTCAACATGGGATAAATTAATATATTTTTTCGTACATGATTCGTTATCTGAAAAATAAGTTATCCGAACCACCCCAGATTGATTCGGATAAACGACGCTCTACTATATATATATATTATTTTGAATTTTATACATAAAATGATATAAATTAGTCATTAAAGTATTTTTATTCATTGTCTTTCATAAAAAAATATTAAATTTTTAATAACTTTATTAAAAGTTAATTTTGTAATTTTAGGTTCTTTCTTTAAAAGAAGTTGGTGATTTTTTTCCATTATATGAAAATTCTGGGAGAAAGGTTGGAGTGGTATGTCTTATATTGCATTATTATATATGTGATTGTCAGAGACATATATTTTTCAACAATACTAACAGAATTTAATTTAATTCTCAGAGAGAAAATTTCTCTCTGATTTTTATCACACTAGAGGCTGTCCATAAATGATGCCATATTTCATGAGGAGGGGAAGTAGTTCAATGTGATGAGGGGAGGGAGAATGATTCTTATGATGTCACATTTCATATTTACCATTATTTTAAAAGTAGAAACTGCAAATATGTAAATTCAGACAGTCCTAAAACTTTTAAAAACAACAAAAACAATTTAATTATAAATATTTTCTGTCATTTTTAAAGACCATCCTCAGGTAGAATACAAATTTGAACTTGATGAAAATAGAATATGGCAGATAATTTTCAAACATGGAATGCTAGTTGGTTTAAATTAAAAATCAAAATAATAGAATAAAATAAAATTACGAATAAATACATAGATAAATAATGAAAAAATAAACATAAATAAAATACAATATAAATAAAAAGCCATAATATTTATCTATTATTGTATATATTTAAGGTGAGCATTCCATAGATGTTTGAAGTCACTTCTGGTTGTGCTGTTTGCTGAGAATTACTTTTCTTTAATGAGAAGGAAAGAAATTTAATTAGGTTTCCATTACTGGTTTTTGTAACTTTGAAGAATTAAAAGCTAGTGGCTTTCTTTCTTCAGCAACAGGAACAACTGCTCCTTGTGTGATATGTAGTTTTTTATTAAATTAAAGGAAATGCATTTCGGGTCTTAATGACCCCTCTTCAGTCCTTAGACTACAAAAAAAGAGATGTATGTATTATTCTGTCCAATGTAACTCATATCTAACAGTTTTACAAAATTTTTAAAACAACTTACACAGTTGATTGTTACTTACAATTGACATTAGAGAGTATATTGGGTAATTCCTTTAATAAAAAACTACATAAAAAGCTGCTCCTTGTGAGATATGTTACTGAAGAAAGAAAGCCACTAGAAAGAAAATTTAATTCATGCATTCTTAGCACATTTATTTTTTGTTTTTCAGTTCTTTGTATTTATAAATACAATATGAAGTATTGCTTATGTAATTTTTGTATATGATTTGTGCTAAATGAAAAGGCAAGAAATGACCATCTCAAAAAGTAAAAGCAATCCTGAATGTCAGACTTGCTTTCTCTTCTTGAGATCATCATTTTGGAGAATATTTGGTAAAGTAATAAAATTGGAAGGAAAAATACAATTTTGAATAGAATTTTTTTTATATTACATTTTCACTTTTTACAAATGATGGTTTGCAAGAAAGAATTAATATAAATAGCCAATTATTTAAATACAGTATATTCTATGTAAGTTATATACTGTATATACAGTGGGTGATCAATTAATTATGGAATTTTTTTTGAATGCTCTAGGGTTTTCAGAATGATAGACAAGAAGTGGGATAAGCATATCACCAATAGCATTAGCTCCCAAAAGTAATGTCAATCAGACTTTCATGGGTTTTTGCCCAGAAATATTTTTTCATCTTTTGTAATGTAGGTACAGTTTGGCATGCACTTCCAAAATAAACCAGTTTCATCACAATTGAAAATTTGTTGTGGACAATATCCTTCTTTTTTAATGAATTCTTCAAATTTGAGACAGAACTTCTCAGCCTGTTCTTTATCTCCACTAGCAGACACACAATTACCACATGTTTACAAAGTTTAGAAGGAGATCTGGCATTAAACCATCCAGTGGTAGCCTTGAATTCTATCTCCTCATTTGACAAACTGTCACGAGGTCTCAATCTGGAGTTTGTTCCTTCACTTCAAAAATTTCTCTAGCTCTCTCTTGAATGATAGTCATACTAGTTACATCTCTCTACTTTTAATTTGGATAAAAGAAAGGGAAATGAAATCTCTCCATTCTTTCATGAATGACACATCTTTGTTTTTCAGATGTGATTTTCGTTACTCCTTTAGCTGCTTCAATCTTCTTGATTATATCTTTCTTAGCTAAGATTGTGCCTACTGTAGATCTGTTCAAGCCATACTACCTGACATCATCTGCCCACTCTACCTTGGCTATTAAACTCTCACCTTTAGAAAATAAAAATTTAACGAGTGCCCGACAGTCTCACAAAGACTATAAAAATTATTTGTCAGAAAAATAAACAAAAAGCTGGAACTACAATGGAGAGTTTCAAACTTCAGAGAAATGCTATCCTATCCACATTGGGTTGAGCATCAATGTCAATGTCTCCTGCACTCTGAAAGGTTTTGAATTGTTACCTGGAGACAAGGGAAAACCAATCTGTATTTATTATTTTGTGTTTGTTCTGTGAACATAAAAATCTTTTACAAAAGTGTTTGTTGTCCGATTGTTTGCAGTCTGAACTGTTCATTAACCAATCACTCACCCACTGTATATGTATATAATATATAATGTCAAAAATTTAATATACATTTTTATATAATATACTATTTTATTTAATTAATTTAATTGAACAAAACATGAATATTTTATATTCACAATAAAAAATAATAATAGGTATAAACTTTTCTTTTTTCTAAAAGTTATATCTTTCTTATGGAATATTTATTGGGTTTTGATTCACTTTTTTAACTATCACTTAAAACACTTTTTCTATGTTACTCATTGTAAGAAAAATTCTCATATTGTGTTTCTATACAACACTATAAAATAATTGCTCAACATGTCTGATTTCATCTCAATAAAAAAGTTCCAAGTTAGTCTTATTTTTGATGCTCTAAAACACACAAAAAAAATCATAAAAATCAGAGTACAAGATATTTAAGTGATATCCTTGAGTATTAATGCATATTTTTTCTAATGAATACTAAAACTAGTAAGCTCACTTATGTATTTATAGTGATTTTGTTTATTCCTAAAATGCAATAATAATTATACTACCAAAACATTTTATTCAAACATTAACTTTATTCATGTATTTTTTTAGGCTCTGAAAACAAGCAAACCAAATACAAATCCGGTGATTGTATCTGTAGGTCATCGATGCACAATAGATACTGCAATCTGGACAGTGCTTCGGTGTTCTAAATATAGAATACCAGAACCATTACGTCAAGTAAGCATGTTATTTCTTATGAACATATATAAATTTTGTTAAAAATAACTAATTCACTTAGTTCCTAGAATGAGTATAACATATACTAGTTATCCTATATATTCTAATCATTATTTTATTGATGTACATGATTAATATTTATACTGTCAATAAATGGATCACCGATAATTTAATTCATAAATTTTGGCAACTGTATCTTGAAGATATTACAATAATCAATAAAAACAAAAGTTTTTGAACACTTATAAAATGTGATGTGATAATTAAATCATTTAAAAAAATGTTTTTAGTATAATGATAACAATGATATAATAATAAAAGTATATAATCTCACAACAGATCTGGTTTTGATAGTTGCCTACAAAGAAAAAGGTATTTATCTTCCTGGTTGACAAACTTCCATTATAACTTGACATGCCAACTTGTATTTTTATTGAAATATGTTTTAGTAGTAATTCAAACAAGTTTGTCAACAGGAAAGACTATGAAGAAAAATCTGTTATGAATGTAGACACACACTGTAATTATTATAGAAATGATCATCATATAGAAAAATATGTAATTTTTAAAAAGATATTTGTTCGAAAACTATTTAAGTATTATACTTGAACAATTAAGTATTATAGTATTATCTGGAAATAATATTACTATATTTACTCACATATAAGATGAGGTTTTTATTCATTTATCACAGCTTCAAATTCCTAGGTCATCCTATATGCACGAGTGAAAGCTTCTTTGTGTTTTTGCAAATAATTTTTGTGAACTGTGTATTCACATTTTTTTACCATATGCTTACCCTCTTGTATTTAAAAACATAAGTATTTTATATGGTTCGTTTCAATCGTTCTTGTATATTGTCAGGAATAAAGATGAATAGCAATAGGAAAAGCAAAGCTTTTGGATTGAATTTCAGATTGAAATTCCAAAATCACACAGGAGCCCAATATAAATTTTAATCCATTCCCATGCGAAAACAGATAATTGATTATTCAGAAATCAGAATTCGGAGAAACTGATAATAATCAAATCCACTCTCCGTCGATTACACTTTGAATTGGCAAAAAAAAGGTTTCAATTGTCCAGCTGTACATGAACAAATTATGTTGTTGATTTTACAAGATTTTTCCTTAAAGTTTAAAATGTCAGTAATTTTTTGAGACAGTGTGTGCATTTATGTTATAATTCTAATTTTATTTTACAAAATAAAATTAGAATTGTATTAATAAATCTAATTTTCTTTATTTTGATCTTTAAAGTCACACCTCATCCTATATGTGAGTAAATATAGTATTTTTAGATGTTATCCTATCATTTATTTCAAACTAATGTCACTCCAATAAACTTCAGTTCTGTTATTATTGTACAGAATAATAGCATTCGTCTGTTCTTTTGGCACCATGAACAAATTTTCTACTTCTTGAGAATGTAAATATCATTATACAATTTTGCAAAGTTAATTATGCAAAATTCTTAAATTTTTAACTGATTTTTGAAAGATTTATATAGCACATTTTATGATTCTATACTGTATATGAAATTATGATTTTTTTGCTCTCCATATTTAAAACTCATACTTGGTTTTTTAATAGTTTAGAAAATAAGTACTAAAAACATTCTTAGTTCTTTTTATTGCTATAGTATAATCATAGATATCAATAATTGCTAAAGTACTATTTCCATTATATTTGAGTTTTATTGTTACAAATTTAGATAATAGTTCTGTATTTCCAAAACTATTTTCTTTTCAGGCAGACATCAGATCCAGAGAATTCTTAAGAATTCATAATTGTTAATAATTTCAACAGCTGAAATTTGTTGAAAATACTCTTTATAAGGCTTATTTGTATAGATATAAGATTATTATTGTTATGTACCTTTATAAAAGATTAATGTGAATATATATTTTATATACTGTAAAATAAATTTGATTGAATAAACTTTTAAAATGTTTTTAAACATTGATGTCCTCTTGCTTGTTTATGATGTGTTAAAAAGTCTATTTCAGAAATAAACAAAAAGCCTCTTGAAAAGAAAAATATTTTTACATAACTATTAAAAATATTACTTCCAATCAATTTGGGATGAAATTTTTTAGTCCAAAGCAAAATGCTCTTAAATATAAACCAACATACTGTACTTGAATTAAGGTTACATCTATCAAATCTGTCATACTTCAATCATTATTGCTGATGGTCTAATCTTATTTTGTTCAATTTGTAGTAATGATTTAAAATTTTTAATCTTTGCCTGTTTTTCTGAATTTGAATATCTAGCATAATTTTACAAAGGATATTTTGTTATATACGACTTAAAAACTTTGCCAGTCTGGTTTCCAATCATTTTTGACTTTAGTCACTATTTTCCAGTATTTTAGATATACAGAAAAATACAATAATTTAATTCCAATACTAAAATTAAGAAAAATTTTTTCTAGGATTCTCTAAAATAACATCAGTTAGAATATTGTAACTTTTAAAAAAATATTTATAGTATTGAAATTGAACAAAAATACATTGTTAAAACTAAAAAACAATCTGGACAGGATCCATTGTCTGTTTATAATGGGCATAGTTAACTAGTGAAAAGACATATTAATTGTTACTATTTATTATTATTGAAGGATATAATCATCTCCAAGCCTAATAGTTAATAATTACATACAGTCGACCCCCTTATAATTACCTCAAACGTCATCGGGCAGCCGAACTACTTTCCTGCCGTCCGTAGCCACGCTACGGAGAGATTTCTATCGTCTGGACAGTATTATATAAATTATATATAAATTAGGTACTGTATATATAATTATATATTAACTTATTGTAACTTTGTTATAATTAAATATATAATTTCCACCGTCTAGCGTGGCGCCACGCTACGGAGATTTTTACGCTAACTATCGTCTGTAGAGTATGTAAATTAGGTACCGTAGGTCTATNATATTAATGATGTCTCCTAAGTTCAAGAAACTATTCGCAGAAAAATAAGTTATTAGAAATCGGCCGCTGTTTGCTGAGCTGTTCCGCAACGAAAACAATGTTGAGCAATGGCGATGTCGAATGGTGACACTCGGTAAGTAATTCTACAATTTTTTATTTATAGCGTAGTTTATACGGATTATTTCCAAAAAAAATATACGTATTTTGGAAATGTTGAGTCAGATTAGTCTAGAATCGATTAATTTTATGGAAGAAAACCTTTCAATCAGCCGTAGTCCGTAAACTTAAACACGTGTCGGGCTGTGATTGGAACGACTCGTAAGAAATCGGATTCCTAAAGAATGGAACGTATCTATATCTTATAGAGGGGTCGACTGTATTAAATAAATAAATGCTAATAGCAGTAATATATCCCAATCAAATCTGGTAATATTTGACTTTAATAAAGTTTTGTTTATTAAAAATATTGTTGGAAATCTTTCGTATTAGATTTCACAAATGATTAGAATATAGTCAAAGAATTTACAGAATATCTATCTATATGTGTATTCTGTAACTTCTTTATGACTATATCTATATCTACAAAAATCATTTTAAATCCAAACCCAATATATTTGATACACAAATGAATTCAAGAAGATATTACCTGAAGTTATCAGATATTAATTATTATTCTAAATTATTTTGCTTAAAATTTTATAATGACATTTAGGAAAGAATTAAGAAATATACATATAAAGAGTTCTAAGCCATTTACTACCATAAAAAATACAAACTTCTTGCAGAAATTAACAAATCCTGTACAATCTATAAATTGTCTAGTACAATTTCTCAATGTGGATGAACTGTACACATCTAACAAATTAGGTAAGGCAAGATATATTTCAACAATAGATTTGTAGAATTCACACCAATCTTTGTAATATGTTAACATTAGAAAGAAAACCATACCTCTAGAATTGTTTCGTTACCTGTAGACATATTAATTAAAGGTTATCACTTTTATAATATTATTATTTCACTTCTAGTTCAGATATTTAGTGAATCTGGAATTGAAAAAAGGGTTTCTGATCGTATTACTAATAATGCTTCCAATTTTGCAGTCTTTGGCATTTATACTAATGAATCTTATAAGTTGAATTAGTAAGAGAAACTCAAATGAAATACAAGTTGATTGCAATTGTGCTAAAGAAAACAGTGATGGTAATTCCAACATAAATGATGAAACTTCTGATATAGTGGAAAAGATTCAATTTTACCATTATTTGCAAACAAAAAGTTAATAGATTTTAATAGCAGTGATAGAGTGAGTACTAAGATAAGTTTAAGTGATTCTTAAGATAAAAATCTTACCTTGTCTTTTACAACACACTTTCCTTGTCCACTTTACAATATAAATAAGGAAATAACTTATTTATACTAGGTTCAATGTATGATTTTCTCAGTTGCATTGTGGAAATTTTTTCTTACTCAGGGTTACCACAGACAATTATCAAACTAGAACTTGGTTGGTTAATTACATAGAAATCTACCTTTAGTTCAAATTATATAATATGTTGCTATTTTGTATTACATTAATAATTATATTAAATAGTTAGTTAATTTAAGACTATTCTGGAAGAAAAGGTTGATTCAGAGGTCAAACCTTACAACTAATGCTTACTGTGCATATATATTGCCAATTAATGCTATCCAGAGTTCTATTCAACCTTTGCTTCCAGACTAGACATGTATCCATACGAGTCAGTCACCATACTGACTGGAAGGACTTTGTACTACACAGCTGACTTAAGCATGATATCTAGAATCTGACATCTCATCTCCCATAATGATTACTTTCAATTTCTTAGTGTAAGTCACACAAATGATGGTTATCAAAATTAAGATATTAAATACAATTATAGAAATATCTTGAAACACCAAATAACTATTATTTAAGTTTTTTCCCCAAGTTAACATTTAAAAGATTCCATTGTAATTTATCAGAATTTTATTTACATTTAAAGTATTTGCTTTAATTTGCTGCTTAAATTGCCTGCAATATTCAGTAAGATATGAAGCCTCAAGTTTGTTAATTGAAAATAATAAAAAAGATTTATAGTTTTTATATGTTAAATTCGATGTAAGATTAAAATATTTTAATTTTTCATATACTATATACATCAGTATTTGTAATGTACAATGAGTTATTTTTTCTTTTTATGTTTTCCTTTGTTAGATCTTTTCTGTGATTTCTGCTGACTTTTTGCTCTACTCTTCTTAATACTTCCTTTTTCCTTCTTTCCACCTTTTCTGTAATTTTCAATTAAAAATAAGTAAATCATAATTACCCAAAAGATTTCTTTAAAAAATTGACAACAGAATCATAAATTTATTTGATATTTTAAATTTGCAAAAGCCTAAAGCTAATGATACAATTAATCTTTAAAATAGAATATTTGTCAAATTATAATTAATTATTCTGACTTAATATTTTGAACAAATGTCATAACTGAAGTGAAGATAAGGTTATGATTTCAATTTTGAAATTAATTTAAAAAGAAATTAAGACATTTAAAAACTTTACTAATATTTACAAAAGACTTAAACATATCTTGTTTACATCAGTCAAATGCAAAATCATATCATAATCTGTAATTCATGTAATATAATTGTCTTAATTATTTTATTAAATATAATTTCCAGAAAATAATAAAATATAAGCAACTCCAAACCTTCTGTACTCTTTCCAGCAAAAACTTTTAAAGGACAAATGTTTTCAGCCTCTAAGGGATCTGCATCAGGTTTTCAAACTATTCTAAAATGAAATGTTCTACAGCATATTCCAAATTGGAATATTCAAAGAATTTTTTGTTCATTAAAGTAAGGTCAGGATTGAAAGATCAATTATGACCCAAGGCTACACTAAGTGCACACAAAAATTGTTAAATGCATAAATGCCACTTTCACATATACAGTAGAGCATCGTTTATCCGAATCAATTGGGGACTGAGGTTGTTCGGATAACTTATTTTTCGGATAACCGATTATATACGAAAAAATATATTAACCATGTTGAAATTTTTCTCCGTTGCATGTTGCTTCACGTTGAATTTTCGCTGATGTTAAGTCTAACATAAACTTTTTAAAATAATAATCATGGCTATTGTATTGCTAAAAATTATTTTTTTATTTTTTTTACAAACAAAATAAATATATTGAAAAATATAACTTTAGAAGTTGATCTACTATCAAAAACGTTCGATTCAGCACAACACACAGTTCTCAGAAAAACACAACACAAAAGTGCCAGTGCTGCCAGCTAAAACACACACACACCAACAAAAAAAATATTGAAGTAGCCCAAGATATAGCCAAAGATTGCAACACAACAGAACTAGCGAAAATTTAAATTTACCAACTGGAATGCTTTCGGTTAACCGACGTTTCAGATAACTAGCTTTCGGATAAACGACACTCTACTGTAAATGCAATCAACAATATTTAGACTCATAGCAAATGGAAAAGATGAGATGTACAATAAAGCACTGGGGATGTAGCTATACCATTATTTGACAGTAGATTCAATATGGGTATAAGCTGGAACTAGACAGTAACTAGACACACACAAAATACCTTATATACTTTTCCAGCAACTTAATCTTTACTAAAACTAATGTTTTTGGCTTTATTAATAAGCTTCATCAGGTTTTTGAACTGAGATTCAGTTTGAAATAATATTTAATCTTTGTTCAAAAACCTGATGAGGCTTATTAATTACTAAAACTAATGTTTTTGGCTTTAAGATTAAGTTGTTGGAAAAGTACATAAAGTATTTTGTATGTCTCTAGTGACAGTAGATTCAGTAGACAACAAACCTATATCAGACTGACTAAGATGTCATTAATGCAAAGAATAAAAGAGCAGCAGTACATTGATAAAAATAAGTATAATACCACACTAGTCTAGTTTGCTAGTGAGTCTGGGATGTCTTCATGTTGGGATGAGGCAAGAACTATAAAGAAGATATTTGATGAGTAAAAGCTAAGAACACTGGATACAGTGAAAATCTATAAAATAAAAATCAGGGGTGATAGCAATAGTTTTGCTATCCCCCCTGATTTTTATTTTATAGATTGGTTTGGAAGTAACAATGTTACTTCCAAACCAATCAGGGGTGATAGCAAAACTATTGCTATAACCCCTGATTTTTAATTAATGCAATCATCCCTTGGCAGTCTGTACTCATCATCCCACTACAATGTTACTCCCAAACCAAACAAGCAACTAACAAACGTGCTAATTCAATTTAGTTACAGAAGTTCTATTGTGTATAATTTTATTGTATTTTATGTTATTTCTTTTATTTGATTAGGTTTTATTCTATATTTAATGTTGTATTAGTAGAATAATTTAATTTGCATCAAGTTGGGTTTGAAAATTTTGAAATGCCATGTATAAATTTTTAAATAATTTGTCATGTTGTTTGAAGGTTCCAATTTGGAACATGTAGCACATTCAATTTTAGAATAGTTTGAAAACCTGATACAGAGCTCTTAAAGAATACAGAAGATATGGAATTGCATATTGCTAAAGTGTTTCAGTAACAAGAGTATAAATAATAAAAGCAAGACTGATAGAGATCTGTGTTCAATATTATGAAACTGAACCTCTAATACACAGAACCAAGACTATTTTTCAGCTAGAACACACTGGTAGACCATATGGGCAGATAATATGAGTATCTTTACTGCTAATAATACTGACAGTTGCTTAGTAAGAAAAATTCTAAATTTGTATATAAAAATTCAGGTGACTGGCCCAATTTGAAAAAAATATGAAAAGAATTGGGCCACCCTGTCAGCTGATTCAAGCCAACCCCCCTTTCATTAAAGGTCATCTTTTGACAAATAATCAATGCTGTCTGGTAATTGTGAAACATTCTCAATCTGTAAGTTGTATGCAATATTATATGTATGACTGGTACCAAATGGACAACTTACAGTTCTCTTATGCCATACTATACACATACAGTAACTTTAATGTCATTACAAATTTCTCACTGCATATTAAGACACCACTAGAAATCTTTCAGAATAAGAATAACTATGATAACATATAATGCATCAACCTTAAAACAGATTTTTTTTTACCATAAAGAATGCAAATTTGAAACAGTATAGTTTAAATTCATGTATGGTATCTTCTGTTCTTGCTAGTTTAGAAAAATTCACAATATTCCCTAGAGTCAATAAGTTATATTGGATGTAAGCTTAAAGAGATTAAGTCTTTATAAAAATTAGTACTTTTAAAACTTTAATATTCAATGAGATTAACAAATATAGTTGTATCATAAATAATTTTAAATTATAACTATGTGAAATTTCTATATTAAAAATTACAATAAAAATATTTAATTCAATTGACTTACATCTGATAATGTAGATAATCATTCACACCCTGTAATAAATTCAAATATTTAATATTTATTTATTTTAATTCATTAAATCATTTTTATGATAAGATACCTTTGTGATATCAAGTTTGGGTTGCTTTTTAGAAATTCCCTCCAAAATGTTTAAGTTTTTCATTCTTTCCTGTTTTAAATCAGAAAATTCAGGTTCAAACTAAAAAAGAAAAAATAATTGTATCAGTTATAATCTCTTTCAACAGTTAAAAAAAATCCCAAATGGTTTAAAAATTGCTAAATTAAGATATGTTATGATGAACCAACAATTATTATTTGCTTTCCAATTTATATGAAATTTTGATATGCTAAATCAAAGCAATTTTTAGTTTTCTCTGAAAAATTATGCTTTCCGCTTTGAGATAATTCTTATTAAAATTGTTGGACATCATAAATATTATGTATACAGAAAAAAATTGTAAATAAAGAATATAAATTTTGAGTACTACCAACTTTTTATTCTTCAATCAGCATTTACAATTTTAGACAAGTTTTTGTTTTCCTTCAAAATTTGATGCAGTTTTACAACAATTTCATTATTTGTTTTAAATTATAAACATGCCACATGTATTGTTTATATTATCTGACCTATTATATTATATTAGTATACAATGTATGTAATATATATATAATATAAATATACAATCGATCCCCCCATAACATTGTTGATAAATCTGTTTTATATGAATTCCATGTTGTATGAGTCACTCAGATTTTACAAATACGTGAGCCGTTCACAGCCCGGCACACATATTTGTAAAATTTAAGTGATTCGTACAACATTGAATTCATATAAAACAGATTCATCAACAGTGTTATAGGGGGGTTGACTGTAATAGTATAGTACCACCTTTTGTATTATATTGATATATCTAATACAAAAGGAGGTAGTATATTTTGCAAATTATAAGATATAAAGTGACAATGTAGAAAAGATGATAGCAAAGAAAAAATTTCATTTGTTACTATAAATATAAGGTTTGTTATATATATATTAAATATATAAATATATATTTGTTACTATAAATATATTTATGAAACATACCTTATAAATATAAGGTATGTTTCATAAATGTTGGCCCACAACTATAAAGTGTTCATTTGGAATGACATATTTGTTTGTTTGTTTATTTATTTTTAACATAATTGAACAAGGTAAAATATAGTAAAACAACTAAGAGAAAAATTGACTTTTGCTATTTGATAGTAAAAACCATTGATTTTTTGTAAAATTTATTTAATACACAGACTGCCAATTTTTAAATTCCTTAAACTTTGTATTGATTGAATTTGACTGTATTTTATTAAAGAATTAACTAGAAATTTACGTAATTAAAAACAAAATTGATGAATAGACACCTTTCTTTTTTTTGTAATCTTGGCTGTTTTCTTTTCTTTTGGCAATGCATCTGTAAATTTTCCAACTGAAGCTGTTGAAACTTTAGCTATTGCCAATGCCTTTGTTAACTAAAAATAAAAATAAAAAATAGTATATATGCTAAATTAGTAAAAACAATGATTTAAAAATTTCATATATTTAATTAGTATTAAATAATAAACTATTAAAGAAACAATATTGCCCAATTTTAATTAGGTTATGATTATTGGGTTGGATTTATGTGTGATTAAACTATTATTATTAATATGAAGATAATGGTTTTAATCATACATAAATCCACTCCAATAAAATTTGTCAAAAATAAACAGAAAATTGAGTACAGTAATATAAAGATAAATATATTATACTTTTAAAATTAAAACTTAGATAAACTTTAGGATTAGAATGACAAACAGGTTTAAAGCTAGAGTAATTCAATAAAATAATTATAACATCAAATAAACATTTATAGTTAATACATGTTTTGTTATAGAGGAATTTTTAGAATGTGAAGAGAAAATAAATACTCAGGAATAATCCATTAATTAAACTATCTATATTGATAATAAATAAAAAAAAAAATTAAAGAATGCATATGCTTAACACTGAAGTGATATCTAAAAATTAGTGTTGCAACAAATAGTATATTCGGCCAGGAGCGGGGCCGAAATTAAAATATAAAATACAAATATTTTATATTTTAATTTTTATTTGATGATAATGACATCTCTGACTAGAAGGCATTAGTAGATTCAAAAAGTAAATTAGCACAGTTTTTTGCATTGCAGGTAGTGTGTATATTGATACATGTAAACTCTGTTTACAAAAATTTTTTGTTGTTAGCTAATTACAAAATTTATTTAAATAATAATAATAATAATAATAATAATACAGTAGACCCCCCTATAACACTGTAGATAATTCCGTGTTATATGAATTCCATGTTGTACGAGTCACTTAGATTTTACAAATACGTGTGCCGGGCTGTGAACGGTTGATGTATTTGTAAAATCTAAGAGACTCGTACAACATGGAATTTATATAACACGGAATTATCTACAGTGTTATAGGGGGATCTACTGTAATAATAATAATAATAATAAATTTCTGCTGAAATATTGCACAAAAACATTTTATGGAGAGTTAGGTGTCATCCAGTGCAATCTGCAGCCTAGTATTATCAAAAATTGTTTAAACTCACACAGAGTGATATGTATTCTCATTAATTAATTAATTAAGGTTCTTACATAATCTAAATTAAAATGAATACAGTTGCTCTGATTATAAAATATTTCTTTATAACTATTTGTAAAAGTCATAGGTGACAGTTACTTTTTTAACAAATGTACTTTTTATTTCTAATATTTAATAAATATAAAATGTAAAAATACAGCACATTCACAAAGAATAAAAAACCTTTGTCTTTGCTCTCCTTTCTTAACATCGGCCTTGTTTTATATTTACTATTTTTTCTACTATTTCTAAGTTGAAAATTTCTTTTAAAACAAAATAAAATTTAAGCACTTACTTCAGTCTTATTCTCTTTTTCACTAGGCATAACACCAACACCTAAAATTAATACAAATTTCTTTCATTTTACAAAATCACTATATAAATCATAAAAATTATGATTATATCATTAACTAATTCATTATTTAATAAATAGTTTATATACTTTACTCATTAAAAATATTATATTTGCAACAATTTAAGACCTATGAATTCATTAATAATAAAATAAGATTTTTGTCCAAAGTAGCACTAACAGCAACTGAAAATTATTAATTAAATATGTCACTTTTTAAAATTTCAAAAAAAATCTAAAGAAGAAATTGGTTTGGAAACTTACATAAAGCAAGAAACTTAATTATATCTGCAAATATTGTCTAATCATTAATACTGTATGTGTGAAATTATTCCTAAGTTGATTAATTAGTATTTAGTAGCTACTATTAATATTTGGTTTATTAGTAATCAGTAAGTTAATGCATTAAAAAAAAAACAAAACATAAACATAGCATTAAAGAAAAAAAAAAAGTTTTTTTAATGCTTTCTTAATGCAAGGTGAATTGACTTCAGTTGCAGTGAATTGTGCTACTAGGTTTTTCTATCTGCTGTTAATACTTCTACTCATTGTGAATAATCAAATTCATGTATATTATTTTGTCTTAATACATTGTTCTCTTTCTGTAACAAGTACTACTGTCTGCTATAAAAAAAATTTTACTTATCATCATCAAAAAACTGTTTTTAGAATGTTATATATTCTAAAAATATAAAATTTATATTGAATTTTCTTTATTTACTTATGAGTTTTAACGATACAAATGAAGAAATTTACTCATCAAAAGTATTAAAAAAAAAAGAGCTTTTGACTTCTTTATGAAACACTTTCTTTTTATAAAATAATTTCAAAACAATAAATACATATTCAAATTATTTGAGTTATTCAATATGTATACAATAAGTAATCATAAAGTATCAATTATTAATTTACAAATTACCTTTAAACTTCTGGGCTCTAGCAATATTTTTTAATCTTTTAAACTCATTTTTTGCTTTTCTTTCTTTTTTCTCTTCCTTCTTTTTACCAAAGTAATCAATATTAGGATCTACAAATTAAATAAAGAACATTAAACTAAGACTATTCATTATAATTATATATAATGAAAATAAAACGTATAAAATTGAATAAATGATAAATACCTAAAACTATACAGTGTATATAGTTTTACAGTGTGTGTGTATATATATATATATTTATAAAATATAGTAGTCTTTACGTATTTATTTTTAAGTTCTTAATTATAAAAATATACTAAAAATATATAACTCTTTTTTACATCATACCTGCATTCTCAGGAATCTCAATGACCCAGTCATTAGAAGTATTGTCTTTACTTTTGTATCCCCATCGAGGTTTCCATTCCTATGAATAAAAATTATTAATTAGTACTCTACATACAATTCTATTATATTTTGATAATGAGGCTTTAAATATTGAGAACTTCCACAACTAATCCAACACATAGAGGTAAATTTTAAAGTCTGAAATGAGTTTGTATGAGAGGATCAAATACAAATTAGATTCCTAAGTTATCAATCACCACAAAAGACAACTGTCAAATGGTGAAACATCAAATCTGAGAAATCATTCTAAAACTGTGAACTGAACTAACTTAATGTAGGAATGGAATATATTCTCAAAGTGTTTTTTGATGGTAATATTAAAATTCTAAATTCTATTAAAAACATGTAAATTATATATAAATTGCAAAAAGTATCAATGACAATGAAAGTGAAAGAATCACACCATATATCTTTTGAATTGATGAACAACTGGCATTTACCATTTTTGCCAATTCAGCAGTATAATGTATAGTATGTATCTTTATCATTAATAAATACAAATTAAGACTTAGATGGGAAAGGAATGATGATTTAAGTGGAATGGGTTTAAGTGAAGTGGCTGTCTAATATTCTTTATTGTCCTACAAACAAGTAGAAGTATTTGTCTCAATCTTTAACATCTTTCTTAACAACTATTTCAGAATTTATTCAGCTTACCTCTATCTCTCTTAAATTCTAAAATCAATATTTCAACTCATTACAAAATAGAAACATTTTTTATTAAAAAAAAAAAAACGTTTCTATTTTGTAATGAGCTGAAATATATTATTATTATTATTTTGTAAGCTTATTTATTATATATTTATAGCTTATAACTTCAACTGATTGTGCTAAAATTAACTTAGTATGAACAAAGTCACTACATTAAATAGAAAATTTTCTACAATTACAAACCAATTATAATTGTTAGAATACACATCAACTGAAAAGAAAATCACATTAAACAAAATTCACAACACTATTCTTTGAGAATTGCATATATTTATCAATTCCTTTCCAAGCAGATTCTCCATAAAACTGAAATTTTAAGTTTAGGAGTTAATAAATTAAAACAATTTTAAGAATTAAGACGTTGAATAATAAAAAGTTTTGGTTCAACTGAATAACATGAAAATATCTAAAGTTAAACTTAAATTAAATTTATAAATGAATCAGTTAATTTTCTTCAATTAAGTAAAAATATCAATCAAAGTTGAAAAAAATTTTATGTAACTTTTAATAATTTTGTGAAATTATTTAAGACTTACTTTTGCAGTTTCATCCCAAACTAATTTCTCTTTTTTCCTTTTATTAATTCCTTTCTTCTTAGCATATTCTTTCCATTTAGTTAATGGTTTTGGTTTTGGAAGCTATAATACATTAAAATTAATGGATACAATGAATAATAATTTAAAGCTTAAATTTACACAACTATATATTTATTATTATTTAATTACAAATATATAAAAATAATATAATGACTTTCACTTTTTCTAAATGAAATATTTTTGGATAAATTAATACCATCTTAAAACTAAAGAATGATCTACTAACATCCAATATTGTAATTTCCATATTTAAAAAAACTAAATATAATTTTACATATATTACACTTTATAAGTAAGAAAAAAAATTACATTTTACTATTTTTTTCTTTGCATTCATAAAAATATGTTCAAAATTTATTCATCATATTAATGAGCAAGTAGAAAAATGCAAATAACTTACTGGCTTCTCTCTTGGAAGTCTTGTTGTTGGATCTGGTAACTGTAACAAAATTAAATCATTTTATTATCATATTCATATTGTAATTATGCAACAAAAACCTTATGCGAGTATACTATCCTGATTAAGAATCATAACACTGATATTTAATTTTATAATTATTATTAAATTAACTAAAGAGAAAGTTAAATTTAATGAAAATTATGCAATTATACATTAAGACATGAAACTGAAATCATGGCCCAACTACACATTCCAGATTAATGTGAAAATTTATCAAGTTACAAGACTCTTTGTATTATATTTTGTTCTTTGTTCTGTTTTATTTTTTTGTTATTTTACTATTTTTTTTATTCTGTTTGAATTCAAAATCTTTTACAGCCATTTATATTTGAAAATGTAAGATGCCAAACAGTTGTTCTATTTGAATGTCTAAACTATTAAAGTAAAATGTTTGGAACTGATGATGGCATTTATAGATCCCAAAAAGCATTATCACAATAAAACAACTTTAATATTTTCATGGTTTTTTTTCTAAATAAGATTAGTGCTAAGATAATCAATTTCTTCTCTTAATGAATTAGTTTTGAAAGTGAATTTACAAGACAATTTTAAACTTAAAAATTTGAATTTGGTCCTTCTGCTGAAATTTGTTTATAAAACTTATTCAGGATGGTATACAGTCTATTCCATTTAAATGGGCCACCGGTTAATTGGAGCAGCTGCTTTATTGGGCCAAATCTGAAAGAATGGAAACCAAACTAATAAATTAATACATAATTTAAATGCTTAATTGGGACAGTAGCAGAAAAGGAATTTAGCAATTTTTGATATATTTTAAAGATCTGAAAATATGTAAGCATTACATACATTAATGTCATACACTAAAGCCATGGTCACACCATGTGATGTCCAGCCGTGCAAGCAACTGCCACTATAATGGCTGTTCTTGTTAACTAGTAAACCTCTTCCGAAAACTGGCATGACTGCAACTGTGATAACAAACAAAAAGTTTGTTCTATTCGTGCCAATTGCAAATGCGCATCCAATCAGCAAATGTCTTTGTGCCACATCATACATTGAAAATAGTTCATCATGATGGACAGTTAGCGGATTAATACTGTTACAAAATCGAGATTGATCAAGCTTATTCAGACTCACGAATGCCTGTGATATTTTAATCCTTTGTTTTATTGAAGATTTTATTTCTTCATTTATTCTCGCTAGCTCTATGAAAATGATCACCTTTTTTCTTTTTCTTTTATTCATTGCAGAAAAAGAACTGCTTGCCATTTTAATAAATAAAAGTGGCTAAAATTCCATAAATACTCTGAAGTAGAGTGTAAACCATTGGTAAACTCACAATAGTAGTCAAAAACAAGCTACTGTGATATTATTGGTTTATTATAGGGTCACATGTTTCCAAGTTGCAACACCAGCAAACAATGTGCGACCACAAAAAGACACATGCAACTTGTGCTTGTTGCAGTTGCAGTCACCTGCACAGCTGGAAATCGCATGATGTGACCACAGCTTAACAATTGGCGGAGCATAGCAGGACGTATCACACTAGGATCCCATCTGAGGAAGAACTGAATGCGAGCTACTGACCCTGCTCTGGATTGGATGATTCCCTTAAAAGTGAAGGAACAAAAACCCCAGACAATTTTTTGAGGTCTCTCGACCAAGTTGGAAGACAGCTAGAGTTCCCCTGGAAGGTGTTGTGTACATAATTACATCTAGACTCAGCAGCCATCCAATCATTGTGACCAGCATCCAGAGCTGGCTGATTCTACAGACACTCTCACTGAAGTGGCCCATCTCCAAGTAAAGGAAACTGTGGTCAAAGAAAGGCTGTAAGGTGACTTTTGGTATTGACGCTATTAATTTGATGTTAAAGATTGACGGGGTGCGGAGATAAAGGGGTTCGTGTGTCATGTCTCCAGTAGAGTCAGACTTAATGACGATTTTACTCATTATTGGGCTACAACTTGAAAAAAAATTCTGGACATGTAGTTAGAACATGTCCAGAACTTTTTTTCAAGTTGGAACACCTGGACATGTTCTAACTACAAACCTGGACATGTTCTAACTAAAAAGGAAGAAAGGAAAGATTGTTTGATCAGGAATGGATCGTCAGCCCTTGTGTACATCACTAATAATATTTGGCAACACTAGCATGATGTGAATCAGTTATCTATCGTTGTGAGTCTGGCAAATTTATAGTACAAATATTTTCTGTATTTTGGTTTAATAAAGCATTAAAATAGGTACCTAATTATTATTATTTTTTACCTACTTATTTATTTACCTACATATTACATATTTTATTTTAGAATTTATTAGTTCATTTAATTGGGGCAACTGCTTAATTGGGCCAAAATGGATTAGTCCCAATGAGTCTCAATTAAGCGGAATCAACTGTATTTAAGAATTGATATCTTTGATTTATGTAACCATTTTGTTTGATATATATCAAAGAAGATACTTTTACATTTGCAACTTATGAATTTAAAAAGTAAGTATAAAGTCTTATATAAAGTATATATATATATATGTAGAGTATCTTTTAAAAATATAAGAAATCATTAGATAATAAATAAAATTTTGTTATAAAAAAGTACTTACTTTGACAACAACAGCATCTTCATATCTCTCAGTTGGTAACTATTAAAAAAAAATTTAAAAATTAAAATATTTTGAAAACAAATTTTACTGATATTAGATTATTAGGAGTTATCTCAAATGAATAATTTTGCATAACAGCATTTTTAAAGTTACAAAATGTTTTAAAATTTAAATATGCAGATTGATACTGTAATAGAGGTTCAGTCCTACATTGTTGTGTTTCATGACAAATTGTTGTCACACATCACTGTAACAATAACACTTACATTAACATTATTATGTCAAATGATAAGGTGAATTAATGGAAAAGCCTTCTTGTACTGAAATGAACAATTCCAATTTTTAAGATAATATTTCAATTATTTGTGCAAGAATTTTCTAAAAGACAAAATTAAGATTTGAAATAATTACTGACATAACAAGGGATCATCCCCTAAACCACTCAAGCCCTCCAAAAAATATAAGAGCCTCAGTTAGTTGAAGACACTAAAGAGAACACAACACTGGTATCTCCAGCAATATTAAATGCAATAAAATGAACAAAACATGTAAATTGTAAAATTGTGGCTACCAGATACTGCATTGCGGCATAGACTTATGGCTTTAAAATAGACATTTGTCCTGAGTGTTAGTAGAATATGAAGAGCTTGTGAAGTGATTGTAGAAATAAAGGAGGGAGAAAAATTTCTTTATAAAGAAAAACACTCATGAATTAGTATTATATAACTGTACTTTTTAAATATACAGTATACCAATGTGGAAAACTAATTTTGGTTTTCAGAATTACATAATTTATGAAACTTATAATTTACTAGATGGCTTCCAATAGACAATTTATAGTGAATATTGTAAATTGTAACAGTACAGTAAAGTGTCAATTTAATAAACTAATTTAGGCAAGGGCTTGAATTAGTTTGTTAAATTGACACTTTACTGTACTGTTACAATTTAGGGGCGTCCGTCAAAGCTGAAAGTTTGCTATATAATAAAGTAGGATTCCGAATGCATGTGTTAAATAATTGACAAATAAACTAATTTGTCAATCTGTTTCTACTTATGTAAATGCATTTGTGTAATTTAAATTAAGTATGTGTGAGAAGTTTAATTTTAAAAAAAAGTTTTCTATAAATATTATTGCATACATACTCACTATAGTTCTAAGACTGTAATAAACAAATATATTGTCTAAATCAAAATAAACAAATAGTTTTTGAAAAATGCACTTTAACTATATTTAACTAAACAAATAAATAATGTTCTTAAGAGCAATGACTCTTGAACTGGGGGGAGGATAATAATCACCTGTTAATTTAAACACATTTAAAAAGCACTTTAAAATTAACAGTGTGTTAATTTTCACATATAACATACAGACTGGAAATTTAGTTTGTTAAATCTGAAGGCCATTAAATTGAGGTTTTACTGTAATATATTCAATAGATATATTCACAATATCTTCAGCTTCGATATGATACTCTTAAAATTCAGCAGTTGTACTTTTTTAAGTTAAATTATATTTGCATTTATTGACCTAAGTAACATTATTTATGTCTATATTCTAACAATAACATGAGTCAAACTGTGGAATAATAAGTTATAAAGTTACAGGTCTCCAAGGCAAATTACTTTGGAAATCTTTAGGTGAGGTGCTATAATAGATTCTGGATTTAACTGGTATTTTTGAATAAAAAAGCATTAAAAACACAAGTATTATCCTCATCAAGCTAGTCAAAATATGACTTACCTCCCAAATTTTATTTATTAAAAGTTGAGTATTGTCTCTAGCCAGTGATATGATATAATTATCAGTGTCATTCCTAAAAAAAATATATATAAATAAATAATTTATTCGCATTTACATTAACTTTTTTATATGAATTAATTAATTTAATAGTATATTTGAAAAAACAAAACTGTAAAATAAATTGTTAATTTACAACCAAGATAAAATTCCATTACAAATACAGGTAATCCCTGTATAACACGGTAGTTACGTTCCAAAAAATTGCCGTGTTATGTGAAACAAAGAACTAGTACGAAAAGAAGGGTTAGGTTCCAAAAATTAAAAAACATGCGGTTATATTTTCATAATTAAAATAAGAAAATTTTAATAAAGATATTTAATTGATACATATTAATATAAATTAAATAATGTTTTCTTCGTTATCACTATTAACCGAGGATAACTTACCAAAAGATAACGGCAAGTTATCCTTATCCTCTGAGCATTTTTCTGCATTATCTTCAGATCCATGCTTTACCTTTTGCAAAATGTATGTAATTTTAGATTGCTTGCTTCTAGTTAAAAGGTCTTTATAAATTTCCTTATATGGTGCTAAGCNTAATACTCTGTGCCAAATATCAACTCTCAACATGTACTCCTTCATACCTATATTCTGGTAAGAACAGGTGGCAGTACGATTTTATAAACAAGATATAGTCTTGTCGTCAATATATAAAATATTCAGCTTAAAATCATCATGGCACTTTTCTCCATGAAAAAAAGAAAAAGTTGCACCAGGAATTGATGAATCATCTACAAAATATTTGTTGTGAATAGTCTATATTGGAAATGTGAGTAAGCCATTGGAACAATTGAGCTGAAATGAACAGCTCATGAAATGAAGGGCAGCAAAGCAATGAGATTTAGCAGAAGAGAACACTTCCACAGGGAGTTGAGCAAAGGGGAAGCAAAGTGAGCAGGAAAATGCTGAGTTGAGCAAAAGAAGCAAAATGGATGGAAGGGGTTTGATTCCAATACAGGGTTGAGTAGGATGTAAAGCAAGTTGAGGGTGAGCTAAAATGGGAGCAGGAAGAGGATGAGCCAAAGAGGTTGCCTCAAACCCAGTGTTTCCCAATCTTTTTTATGCTATGCCCCCACCTAAGCCTTTCTAAAATTCTTAAGCCCCCTAACATATATATCAGCTATACGATTAACTTAAACTCTGGACAAGTCCATTTTTGAATTGCCCCCCTTAACAATCCAATTGCCCCGTGGAGTGTGGGCCCCACGTTGGGAAACACTGCTCTAACCTCTACACAGGAGGGGGTCAATCGAGTCCAATCGCATTTTCCAGGTGACAAGTGGTAATCATGAAGCTACTGAAGAGGACACAAATATTTCTTGCGAAATCTATGAATAGTGCAACTTTTAAAACGTTGGGGGTGGCGAAACACCCCACTGCACTAGCCCAGGGTTAAGTATGTAAAAATTATTACATTTCATGTTGTACGAAAGTTTTACCTAATTCTCGAACCGTGTCAGAGTGAATCCATGCTATAACAGTACTGTGTTATACAGGGGTGGTACCAATTCTCGAACAGTGTTAGAATGAATCCGTGCTATAGAAGTGCCATGTTATACTGGGGTTACCTGTATAATACATTTATATATCTTTCAAAGAACTGGATAAAAAAGTGTATAACTGAAAAAACATAACTGAAATGTACTTAAGTTAAGTACACTACAACAGGGCAGATCTAACAGTTTTTTAAGAGAAATTCATTTATAGCATATGTTCTAGTTTGCTGCAATGCAACTTGTATGTAAATTTTGTATACAAATTTCATAACAGAAATTTTTGAAATTCTTGCTTTTTCAGCACCTTGCAAACAGTTAGAATGAACAACTTCCCTAACTTTTGCAACAATTCTATTTTGGATGTTAATGGTCAGCCTGAATGTGGATCAACTTCAGTTGAAGTTCAACCATCTTTGAAATGTTTCCACCATTTGTATGTTTCAGTCCATTCTAAAGCTTCATTCCTAAATGCTGTTTTTAAGATTTGAAATGTCTCCATAAAGGATTTTTCCACTTTAAAACATAATTTCACATAGATTCACTCATTTTAAACACAATAAAAATTATGAACACATGTAATACTTGTTGATATAAACAGGCATAGCACGATGAATAAGCAATATATTGCTTTACAATTTTCACTAGAATACTTACCAATGTTTCCTCTATATGGAAGCATATTTCGTTAGCAATACTTGCTGGCAGGCAAATTGGAAAGTTTGAGAATTTACCGAACAGATCTTGTATAATGAAGTTTACACACTAATTGAGATGAACATATCTGTATATAACATTAAATGAACGTACTTTATATA
>NW_019386089.1:0-57811 GCF_000671375.1 Centruroides sculpturatus
GGCGCTTTTCTTTTGTCAGTGAGTTGGTTTTTCTTCTATTTTTTTAAGTTACTAAGGTGAATGGTGAGGAAACCTTCGTCTTTACTAAACATAAGCCCCAAACAAAATATAACGAAAGCAAAATAAAAGTAAAATAAAAATAAAGCTCAGACTTGGTTCCTTACAATTTTAGTAATGAAAAGTCTTGCTACCGAGAATCCTTTTTCTGATTCAATTGATGTGATTGGAATCGTGTTTAATGCATTTAAGAGAAGACAGATATTATGTGCTTTTTTACCTGTAGCCTGGAAGATTTCTAGTTTGTCTTCAAGATTGTAGTACTTCTTTTGCTCTCTAGTATTCTTGACTTTCTTTAATAGAAACATCATAGCCCAATAATTTGGCAATTCTTTTGTCTCTAATAATTAGGTTATGAAGAAAAACTTCATACTTGCAGACTTTGTACTCATTTGTATCCTTGCCCAATTTGCACAACCTTGTGTTATGCAGTTATTGTAGCTACTGGGCATGGTTAAAAATTAAGACAGCATAAGCACAATTATTCCAGATATTACAGGTAAAGAATTTTGAGAGTCCTGCAACAAATAAGCTACATATTGATTATTGACCATTTGTGACATGCCATAACGAGAAAAAATAAAAAAAACTAATAAGTAGGTTTAAAATTAATAAATACAAATGTATTGTGACAGTTTGAGTTAATTATGCTTTCTATTTGTAAAATTTTCTCAACCTTAACACAAAATAAGAAAAAAGTGAATTTTTAAGAAATTTGCGGGATTTTCCAGGATATTTTTCAGGTTAAAATAACAACCGGAATCTCGTTTGAGAAACCCTAGTGCTGTCTATAGAGTATAGATTATGACAATGTTTTTAGTTTTTCACAATTAATAGATTGTGATTTTTAAAAAATTGTTGCTCATGACTTTCAGTATGATCTACATCAGTGGTTCCCAACCTTTTTTCATTAGCGTACCCCTGTGACATTTCCAATTTCCCAACAGGCAATGCATGCACAAATCTTGTACTGCCTGTTTGTAGAGTGTGTCGCCATTTTGAATTTTATTTTGACTTGGTTCTCAATTTCCTGAGTACCTACAAGTCTGGTTTTTTTTATGAGCGCATGATTTGGGCACCTAATACTTTATGCCAAATTGCAACTTTTGACATGTACTCCTTCATACCTCTAAGCTGGTAACACAGCAGGCAGTACGATTTTATAAACAAGATATAGTCTTGTCAATAAAAAATTAATAAAAATACTGAATAAATAATGAAAAAAATTACAGCTTGTAAAGAAAATCTGGAGAAACTAGCTATGTTCTTTTCCTTGCTAAAAATAAAAAATACTTTTTATAAACAAAAGAATACTTTTTTCAAACAACATGTGGGGATATTGTTGAGAGATAATAATAACGGTAACACATCCCACCATCAAAAGTCCGTAGCACAATCCCTAATTACACATAATGGTATTCCCACTACCATTGACCGACTGCACAACATTTATTGATCTGTTGCATTGTATAATCGGCAGCATAAGTTTTAATTCTATTTTTGCATTTTGAAATGTATAATAAAGTTTGTGATTGTTGCAAGAAACATTTTTTACCTAATATTTTTTTTAATACTATTAATTTGTGATACATGATATATTATTTTTTCTGCCATAATAAGTAACTTTTTTCTGTACCCCTAAACAACCTACTGCATACCCCAGGTTGGGAATCGCTGATCTACATAATTCTAAAGTACTGTAAATAACTTAACTTAATACAAAACTTAAATAATTATTAAATATTATTGTAAATATCTTAGATTTAAAAAGATTTAACTAAATATTTTAAATAAATCTGATATATTTTGATTGAAAAAATATTTAGGAAATACTATGTATAATGATAAAAAATAAAACAATTATTAAAAGATCAGTAATATTTAAATATTTTTGTTATTTTTATGTTTTTTATTAGTGATGTAACGAATATTCGGTTACTATTCGGTATTCAGCCTATTTTTCACTATTCGGCCGAATACCGAATACCTAAAAACAGGAGTAATAAATAACAAAAACACAGTAAATTAATCGTTTTGGTATTTAGATTTAATGTTATCGAGTTAGTGTTGTTTGTTTATATTTATTTATAACTTGTAACATGCACAAAATAAAAAAGAAAATAATATTAGTCACATGTATTCACAATTTATAATTACAAAGATCAGCACACGTACACGTCTATCGTTGGAGAATCCTCGCACATCTGAGGGTCTGACCCTGCCTATCCTTCTTTTTAAGCGCTCGTCTTTGCTCTTCCCTTTCTCTTTCCTCTATCGCTCTAATCCATGTATGCCTGTGCATACATCATAATACGCGCTCACGATACTTTCGATTCGTCACTTTTCCGTCGTAGAGTTCCCATTTTACAATTACGTGACTCAGCCTGGTGATAACGGAGAAAAGAGACAGATAGGACGTCGATATAAGTCACAGTTATGATTTCACAGATTCGAGACAGCTTGATAGCCCGAACGGCCCCAGGCTTTCGCCCGTGCACGCTAAGTGACTTTCATTACAAGCATTTAGCTTTCCGAAGTCTATGACAACACTTGTTTGGCATTGACGACCGCGAATTTCATGCCAATAAGCTGCCTCGACTTGTTCGATTATGTTATCAACTCAATTTCATATTTATTTTCACATTTTCACTTCGCGGTCCTTCTCTGTTCTTTTTCCGTTATTTACACATGTAGGTCATTTCATCGTTATCCACATTTGATATCGTCATTTATCACATACTGCCATGACGATCTTGTCTGAACTGTCAAGAATTAACACAATTGGCGAAGCGTAGTGACAGCGGGCCAATAGAGAGCAGGATCCTTGCCATAATGCGATTTGCGCACCAATTTTCATACGTGCGTTAATCAAGCCGAATAGTTTGGCCGAATATTCGGCTATTCGGCCACGCTCTTGGCCGAATATTCGGTATTCGGCCTGAGGCCGAATATACTATTTGTTACAACACTATTTTTTATACATTTATAATAATGTATTCTGTTGTTATACTGTAAATAAATGTTTGCTTAGTTTCCACTATTAGTTATTTTATGCCATAAATTATATGAACAAAAAGAAATGTGTTATTAATATGTTTAATCTTAAATTCAAAATTTTTTCAAAATTTGCAAAAAAAAAAAAAAATTTCCCCCAATTTTTAAAAGAAATTACATAATAGATTAGAAATCTGAGTAATTTGTAATCAGAAATTAAATTTACTTTAATATTTATATAATTGTAATTTGTAGTATGAATTTGCTTTTATTAAATCTTTTTTCTAGTAATAAATATTCCATCTGAATCAACAAGATACCATAATTTAAATGCTAAAGTTTTAAGGAGTCTGGAAATTTATTCATGATTACATTTTTTTAAAGCATTTGTCATCTTCAGATTAGCATTATAATTGAAACAAAGAACAATGTTTAAATTAATTCTATAAACTATGCATGTTCAATTATTTGTTGTGTATTACATCACAGACTAGTTTTCCATCACACCATAAAATTTCTATTATTCAAGTTGAAATGACTTTAATTTGTCTGAAAATAACAAACATATATGAAAGAGAGAGAAGAAAGAATAAAAAAGAATGAAAGTAATAGTAGATTATAAATTCAGATATCCCTCATACAACATGGCACTTCCCACAACATGGTTTCACTCTAACACTGTTTTGGAAATCCTTTGTACAAAATTTCAGTTTTCAAGTGTAAACTTTATTATTCAATATGTTGTTTTATTCAAGTAAGCAGGTGTGTCTTCTCAAATTTGCCCATGGATTTTAGAATATTATTGAAATTTTCAGATTATTTTGTGGTTTTCATTGGGTTTACTGTAACAAAAACCAATAGAACAAGGAAGAAAAAAATTGCACTAACTTTCCTATCATCCAGGTGTCGTCATCTTCGATTTCATACTTTAGCCCTTAGGACTCACTGTGTATTCTTTTTATAAATTAATCTTAGCAATTTAAACAAACTTTATTAAATACAAACTCTGTGGTGACAAAGAACATGATGGGTCACATAGAAGGATGTATAACAATTTGCTAGATAGAACTGAAAAGGGTGAGCCTGATTTTTGTAACTAGACAAAAATTCAACAATGAGTTGCATAATTTTTCCAGCAATATCATTTGAAGTTGTGTGTGGTGCCATCTGTTATGATGTTTTATTTAAAAAAACTTAATTTTGAATAAGTTTATATAAAACTTATCTCTATTCTCAAAATTAAATTTTTTGCCATTTTATAATAATTAATTACATAAAAAGTTTTTTAAATAAAACATTATAACAGATGGCACCACACACAATTTCAAATGCTGGGAAAATTATGCAACTCATTGTTGAATTTTTGTCTAGTTATAAAAGTGTCTGTATTGTCACTGCTGGTCCCAAGCCCTGATAAAGAGGGAAGGTTGGTGTCAGGAAGGGCATCTGACCATGAAACCTTTGCCAAAACTACACGGAATGTCTGCTAGGTTACAAGTAAGTTACAACTTGACTGGATTGTACCTTGCAAGAGATGTGCAATCATGTTGCCCAAAAACTGTGTCAAATGAACTTGGACTACCAAATAAGGGACAGGTTCGACTACAGAAGTTAATCCAGAAAGGGAAGAGGAGAAAGAAGACAAGTATAAGAATAGGTACTTTAAACATCAGAACATTGAATGGGAAGAGTAGAGTTAGTTGATCGTATGCAAAGAAGCAGAATGAACATTTTGTGTCTGCAAGAACAAGATGGAAAGGAAATAAAGCTAAAGAACTTGGTGAAGGGTATAAGCTGTTTGTGAGTGGAGCAAATGAGGGAGGAAGGAATGGAGTTAGTATCATACTTGATAAAGATCTAAAAGACAGAGTCTGTGAGGTTAAATGAAAGTGTGATAAATTATAAATGTTAAGTTGGACGTTGGTGGAATCTTCATTACCATAGTGTGTGTGTATGCTCCTCAGCCAGGTAGTGGAGAAGAGAAGACAAACTTTTGGACAGATCTTGACTAAACTATAATGTGTGCTCCTGTGAGCGAGAAGTTAATCTGTGGGGGTGATCTAAATGGTCATGTTGGAAAGAGGAAGATCGCAGAAAGAAGAGTCCTTGTGAGGTGGATTGTGGTAGAAAGGAATGGAGAGGGAGAAAGACTAGTCGATCATGCTGTAGCTTTTGACTTTGTGCTAGTTAACACTTACTTTGAGAAGAAAGTGAATCAGCTGGTTACATACATGAGTGGGGGTAGATCCAGCCAGATTGATTTTTTTCTTGTGCCACAGGAGGCATCTTAGTGAAGTGAGGAACAGTAAGGTGTTAATGGAGAAACTAGACATATTACAACATTTTGCTGCACAACATAGAGTTCTAGTGGATTGTGACTTTCCTATGGGGCATTGCATGAAGTGTGTTAGCCAGATTGAACAAAGGAACAAATTAAATGGTGGAGATTGAAAGAGCAGGAATTGAGAAAAGAATTTAAAAGAAATTTAACTTCTGGATGATGAGCAAACATGGTAGCCAATGAATAGTAATTGCATTTTGAAAGTTGGAGAAGAGGTTTTGGGAAAAACTTCAGGGAAGAGAGCACCAGAAGGACAGGAACTTTGGTGGTGGAATGCTGAGGTACAATTTGCAGTTAAACAAAAGAAAGAGGCAAAGAAAAGGTGAGATTTGATGGGAAGGCCTGAATATAAAGAAATTTACCAGTTGGCAAATAAAATAACTAAAAAGGCAGTGGCTATTGCAAAAGCAAATGCTTTAGAAGAGGCTTACAAAGTTTGCAAAAGGAAAGATGGGGAAAGGCAGCTGATGAGAATTGCCAAAGCAAGAGATAAGGCATCAAAAGATTTTACCTCTATTAAACTGATTAAAGATGATAAAGGAGTAGTACTACAAGATTATGAAAGAGTCAAGGAAAGATGGAAAGTATATTTTAGGAATTTATTGAATGAGGAAAACCCCAGCAGAACTTCATATGAGGATGGAGAGACAAATGAATGAGTAGTGCAAGATATTAGTAGAAGAAGAAATGGAAAGGGTGCTTAAGGAAATGAAGACAGGGAAAGCAGTATGTGCAGATCATATTCTGGTTGAGGCTTGGAGAGGTTTGTGTAAGGAGGGATTGATATTATCTGAGACCTTATGAAGAAATTCTGGCAGCCGAAGATCTCAGATGAGTGGAGGAAGAGTATTCTTGTTCCAGTCTTTAACCTATCCCGTGTTGTTCCTGAGTATTTTTGTGTTGACCTCAGTTGACCTGACCCATTTATCCCAAATATACTCGTTTCTGTGTCAGAACGTTTTTGATACTAGATGTCGCTATGTGTCATAATTTTTATATTAAAACAAACTTTTAAAATATAATTTTTTTTTGTTTTTATATTTTTCAATATATTTGTTTTGTTTGTGCAAATCAAATGTAATAATCACTTCACGCCGACTTTTTCAATATCAAAGATTACACTTACGTGTTGTGGCGTTACGAACGGTGTCTGTTTAGAGTTTGGATAAGTTCACAAGCACTTTCGATTTCGAAAGAAGCAATTTGTCCACATTCTGTAAGGTAGCTCGTAGGCACAAAGAAAATGCTTTTCAGTTGATGGTGATGCACTTCAGGACTATGCCATGTCCTCTGCACTTTAGTAAGAATACTAGCTGGGCATGTAACTTATGCCACTGCTTTTTAACCTTTAATAAGTTAAAGAAGGATACCCGTTGTCCAGAATTCATCTTGTACGTTAAAAGTGAAAAAATATTATTGGACTTCATGCCGAATATTGGATAAGCAAAGTTGAGAAAATTATCATCTAGGCATTGATAACCAACATCTATCGCTACAAACAACAAGCGCTTTCAATGAAACTATTTTTGTCTTCTTCAGGTTAAAAGAACAGTTAATATCCTTCAAATTCAAATTACAGCAACGGCAAACCAGCATTGGAATAAAATTGAAATAGAACTAAAATGGAGAATTTAAAAGATGAGCGCTCGGTGCCGACGCACATGAGCAATAGATTATTTTGCGAGAATGTGGAGCTAGCGACATTGTTTTAATCTGTTGTATAAGTTGACCCACAAGGAAGGCACATCCAGCTTGGGGGTGTTGCATGGATTTAGCATGCTGGTAAACAGCGCCTCCCATATATACAAGATGTTTCTGCTATCACACTGTTTGAGTATCCCCACCTGGTCCCACCTCGGAGTGTATTGGTGTTGCAACGCCAATCTTGCCAACTCAGTGTCGCATCTACCTGTACTAATAGATTGTTTGTGTTCAGAGATGCGGCAAGACAACATTCTGGATGTCGCTCTGATATACTGGGTATGAGTACCAGATGTTGTACTTTCCAATGGGATGGAATACACTCCAGACCGCTCTAGCACAGACAACAGTGGGGATCCCATTGGTACTCCCTGTGTCTGTTTGTATATCGTGCCATTAAACTGTAGGTTATCGAAAGTGCTTGTGAACTTAACCAAACTGTAAACAGACACCGTTTGTAATGCCACAACATGTAAATGTAACCTTTGATATTGTTTGTGCAAAATAAAAAAATAATAATTTTTAATGTTAGATTAGCCACGATTATTATTTTAAAAAAATTTTGTTAGGTTTAACATCAACAAAAATTCAACATGGCGGCCACACACAACAGAGAAAAATTTCAACATGGGATAGATTAAAGGCAAAAGGGATGTACAAAATTGTGGAAAATACAGTGGTATAAAGATAGTGTCTCATACTATGAAGATTTGGGAGAAAATCGTCAAAAGAAGAATTAGACAGGAATCTGAGATTGGAGAGGAACAGTTCAGCTTTTGCTGGGAAGGAGTACAACCGATGCTATCTTTGCTTTGAAATAGCTGATGGAAGGGCACAGGGAAATGCAGAAAGATTTGCACATGGTGTTCATAGATCTAGAAAAGGCATATGATAGGGTACCAAGGCAAGAAATATGGAAATGTTTGAAGGAAAAGAATGTTCCAGAAAAATATGTTAGGCTCATCAAGGAACTGTATGAGGGAGTGGGAGACTCAAGTTAGGGAGTAGTGTGGGCACTACAGAAGGGTTCACCATTAATGTCTGTTTACATCAGGGATTGTCTCTTAGCCCTTATCTGTTTGACCTGATAATGAATGTGTTAGTTTATGATGTGAAGTATGAGGCTCCATGGAGTATGCTGTTTTCACATGATATTGTGCTTTCCAAACTAAGGCTGATAAGAAACTGGAAGATTGGAGAAAAGTTTTGGAAGAAAGGGGCATGAAGATTAGCAGAACTAAGACAGCTTATATGAATCTGAATGGCAGGTGCAATATTAAAATCCAAAATGTGCCGCTTCTTTGGTTTTAAGTATCTCAGGGCCTTTTCAAGACGGGGAGGATGGACTTGAAAGTGCAACATAGAATTCAATGTGGATGGCTGAACTGGAGGAAGTTGAGTGATGTGTTATGTGACAAGAAAGTTAGCTGCAAACTGAAAGGTAAATTGTACAAATCAGTTGTTAGACCTGCAATGTTTTATGGGGCAGAATCATGGGCAATTATGAGAACCCAAGAGAGAAAGATTGAGATGGCAGATATGAGAATGTTGAAATGGATGTGTGGAGTGTCAAAGAAGGATAGAATAAGGAATGATTTTATTAGAGGCTCCTTTAAGGTGGGTCCCTTGAGCAGGAAGATGCAAGATTGCAAGTTGAGGTGGTTTGGCCTCATAGGGCATACAAGTGAAGATTATATTGAAAAGAGGGTTGGTAAACTGTAGTAAAAGGAAAGAGGAAGACCAAGGCTGCTTTGGAAAGATAAGGTGGAGCAAGACCTGAATCAGAGGGAACTTAAGAGAGAAGCCCTTGATAAGAAATGGAGGAAATGTATTATTGAAGGAAATGTCACCCTCATATGAACATGGGAAAAGGCAAAGATGAAGAAGAAGAGAAAAGTTTTATAAAAAAAAAAAAAAGCTGTAAATGCTAATAATAAAATCTTGATTAAGTTCTACCAAATTCAAGATATGACAGACAACCCTTTCTATCTTCCCATTCCGTTGACCTTTAACCAACAAAATTTAATAGCATCAATTACCTTAATACACAAACCTTCCTATTGAATTTCAAAAATTTTTGACAAAACACATAAGAGTTAAGTATAAAAATAGCTTATTAAGCTTCAAAGTGGGTGAACAAAATGATGCCCCTTATATGCGCGCGCGCACACACACACACACACACACACAGAAAAAATCCTCCAAATTATTTTGCATTTCTTGGCATTTCGAGGTCCCTTGAGTCAAAAACAATGTAAAAATTGGTAGGTTATTTTTTGACTTATCACTATACTTTCCCTCTGTTATATAACAGCTGGGAAAGTAAAAATGGCATACAACAGACCAGATAGAACTGAACAAAACATAGCTGATTCTTTCATAACTAGACAAAAGAAAATGCTCCATGACCATGGGACTCTGGTTTTTACAAATTTAGTTCCTCAATCTCACATTTCAATTGATCATGAAATTTCTTCCTCACTACTCAACTTGTCTTTCACCTGTTTCTACGTGAAATTATAGACTTTCCTGGCTGTGAGAAAATAATTTCTACAATTAATTTGAAGCCAAATTCAATCTCAATCAGTGATGTTTATTGATCTTAGGACTCTCACTACCTTAATTCAGATGGTGGGTATACTTTATCTTAACAGTAATTTGATGCAGTAAAGTTTGAAGTTGTTTACATCTTGTAAAATTTACAATAATTCAATAAAGAATTTACATTCTTTTGCAGATTTATTGGAGAGGATATGAAGAGGGATGTAAAACACTTGCAGGGCTTCATAAAATCAAGTAAAGCAAACACAGAACATTTTACATATTAACAAAGGGAATGCAAAACCTTAAGCAATATTTAGATGACTAGCTCAAAATGCCAAAAGTGTTAGTCATATTCCAAAGAGAGACAGATTTGACTTATCATGATTAGATCCTGATAATATAATATGGCCTTGTTAGGAATGAGAAAGCCAAATAATTAGCATATTGAAAAGTGGAATATAGAAGATTCTACTTTAAGAAAAAATTACTGGAATGTTGCCAAATACTACATAGGGCATACCTACAAATTCTAAGAGGTAAATTGAAAGAACATTGAAATTATCTAGCCAATTGAAGTAGGAATATGATCTTAGCAGAAACTGAAGAAGAATAAAAAAGCAAGAGCAAGATGGAACAAAACAGATATCATACTTTTACAGCCAAAAAATAGCTTCATAAGAGTGGCAGAACTACTTAACTAAATTAACTATTACACTTCTATGCATTTAGAGCTAGAACTATTTTATGGGTAAGACAATACCTATGTAAACATTGACACTGTTTAAATTTCTACCAACCGACACACTAACAGACCACAGTGTCCTGAAGAAGGCCAAAAATGTTCGTACTCATCTATAAACGGCTAGAAACAAGTGAGAAAGGTTTTGTCTTGGTTATCTTAACTATTACAAACATGGAATTAAGTGACATGGAACTTACTTGTTAGATGTGTACATTAAAATTTGGTACAACACTCCTCTAAAATATTATTTTTATGTAATATCTATCATCACCTTATTGAAGTAATTATTTGTTATTGAATTACAGTCGACCCCCCTATAATTACGGTCCCTATAGTTACGATTCCTATAAAACTACGAAAAAATTGCTACCGGTATCCGTAAAAAATAGTAAAAGTTCCCTATAAACACCTCAAACGTCATCGGGAAGCCGAACTACTTTCCCGCCGTCCGTAGCGCCACGCTACGGAGNTTGAATACATATTTTGATACATTGTTTAGATTGATTTAAATATTGTTCATTATTTTAATTATAATAATAATAATCTGATAATGAAATAAATGTCTGAAAAAATGTTAATCATGACATACTCTTTAAAACTCAAGCATTTAAATGATATTGTTTTTTACTAAATCTTAATTGATTAATTTAACTTTATTGAACTTATATATATGATATAATATATTTTTAAAAGAGAATTTTCTATTTCAAATGCAAGCAATAAAAATAACTATAACTAAGCTATATCTGTAGTAGCATAACTATAGAATATTAAACTGAAGTTTAATTTCAAAATTTATTTTAATTAAATTTTTAAGTTGAAATTTATAAACCACTGTTAAATTTTTGTTTAATATTATGAAATAAAATTTGTTGATGATGAGATGAATAAGTTAAATTTTGATTCTATTCCAGATATAAATGCAGCTAATTTACAAAGTCTTGCTGCATTAGCTAGCTTAGCTAACAATCCAGGTAAATGATATTTATTATGTTGCATTATATTTTGTATAACATATCAGTTATGTATATGTTATGCCATTTAAATAATAAAACAGAAATTAACTTAAAAAATAAAAAATAATATGTAAAATTTTAAGTAAGCACTATTGTTAAAAAACTGTATGGTTTGATAATTAATTACAATAATTACACTTGTCAAAAGTATACATAGGGTAAACTTGAGAAATTTGACACAGTATGAATAATAAAAATGAAGTAAAAAATTATTTTGTTGTTGTATAAAAGAACGACAGAACTATTTCTATATACCATATTTACTCACATATAAGATGAGGTTTTTATTCATTTATCACTGCTTCAATTTCCTAGGTTGTCCTATACGCACCAGCAAAAGATTCTTTGCATTTTTGCAAATAATTTTTGCGGGACAATATGTGCATTTATGTTTATTTGATATTTACTTGAGAATTAGATCTTTTGAATAGAAGGCGGAAGAGAAAGGGAGACCTATTAATGTAATGGATGAAATTATTATACAGGTGCTGATAGTAGGAGAGGATGAGATTAGAAGAGATATTTTTTGTATATCTTGATTAAGATTAAATGAAATAAAATTACAATTGTATTAATAAATCCTTTTTTTATTATTTTGATCTTCAAACTCTTTTTGTCCTATATGCAAGGTTGTCTTATATGTGAGTAAATACAGTATTTTAACTGATGAAATCTTAGTAATAAAGGCAAAAGTTTTTTTTGGTACTTTTTGGTTAACAGGATGCTAGAAGACTATCATGTTTAAGAATTTATCCCACGTGACGGTGCCAGCTTCGAATAGCCTGCTTAACATGTTCATGGATTACTTGGATGTTATATAGTTTTAGGGGCCCCACCCAGGCAGTGAGGCGTGAGTGATAGCAACATATGCGAAGCATGTAGAATATGCAGTAGACTGACACATGTTAAAAATTTACCTTCAGAGATGAATATCACACAAAGGGTCAACAATTCCAGTGTGGCGTGAAGCTCCTCATTCATAGCTTGAATTATATCCATTGCTGTCATCCCATTAACCAAAAAGTACTTTTTTTGTTGATACTGTATTAGATTTTTCAAGTTTATCACATAGTTTTGGTAATTTAATTCCAGATCTACATACATTTAAAAGAAATCATATGTTACAATAAGAAAGTTCTTAATATATTTAAAAGTAAAGTAGAGCATCAATTATCCGAATATCAATCAACTGAAATATCGGTTAACCAAAAGCATTCCAGTCACCAAATTTAAATTTCCACTAGTGCTGTGGCGCTGCAATATTTGGCTATGTCTTGGGCTACTCCAATATTATTTTTCTTGGTGTGCATGTTTTAGCTGGCAGCGATGGTGCGACCATGAGAGGATACTTAAGGACACACCAGGATTTGAACGAATTTCAACATGGGTAGGTTAATATATTTTTTTGCACATAATCAGTTATCCGAAAAATCGATTATTTAAACAACCCAAGTCACAAATTGTTTCAGATAGTCGATGCTCTACTGTAATCTATTCCAGAAACCTTATAGTTTTACTTACTTATAGAACTTTTATAAATATTTGAAGCTATAGAACATTATAATTGGAATGCTTGGGTTTTTTATCTTCTAGTGTTTTTTTTTTTTTTTTTCTATTAGAAATATTTTTTAAACTCAGTTAAGTTCATTTCTGTCAATTATTTTGTCATATTGTGTTTAATATTTTCTATATCCTCACATTATCATTGTAATTCAGGAATTACTAGTGGAGAATCATAAAAACTTACTTCACACTAAGTATTGAGTACTTTTAAGCTTCTTGATTCATCAGGGGCGTAAACATTAAAAGATAGAATTTTTTGAAAATTTCATTGAATTCCACTATCTTCAGGACTATTTTCCTTCAACAAAAAAAATAATTATTTTATAAATCAGAAATTGCAAAATAAGGAATTTCTCTTCTCATTAGATGCCAAGTACTACCTAATATGTTTAAAGAAGTGAAAGGATTAAAAACTACCTTTTAAAGCTTCCTAATATTTGAAAAATTTATGATCCAATGTATCCCCTGTAGTTTTTTATTCTTCTGTTTCTTCCATTCATGTTTCACAACTCATTTTACACTACTGATCATACATCTCTGTCAACAACATTAACACTCTTGCAATTCTAAATCTACCTCCAAATCCATAACTTCTCAGCACCCAACCTATTTTCATTCTCTTTTGTTTTCTAATTTTAATCTTGTAAAAAGTTTCTAAAAGATATTTTCACATTATTGTCAATTTATTTTCTACAGTACAATGTTTTAAATAATTTAAATTGTTACTATTCCAGAGTTATGTAATGTCAAAAGTCCAAATTATGTAAAATTTTGTAAGAAGAACAAATCTTTAATCATGTCAGATAATTTTATAATATCTATGTAAATGTGATTTTTATAAACAAAATTTAATAAGTAAATGTGTAAAGTACTATATTATTTTTCTGCCTTTTCCAACAATTATCGATACGACTGTGTGCCAGAAATAGCCATTACCTAATGGGTACTTTACATGGATTCGCGTTAATGTGCCAGGCCTGGACTTTAAGCATGCACTGAATTAAATAATGACAAAGTTAGTAAAAAAAAATCCAATATTTCATAAAATTTCTAGTAATAACTATATACAAAATTTAGTAAAAAGCAAATAACAATTTATTCAATGTAAATCAATAAGAATCAACCCGACAAAACTCAAATCAATCAACATTTAAACCAAACATTTTTTATTTTTTATTTTTATTTTTTATTGAATTTACGGAATTCGGGAATGCATGTGATTCACATTAACGTTGAATTTTGACTTTTGAAATGTTGTTCGGAAGAATAATTTTTCGAATATCGCTATTTACTGGTCTTCGTTCATATTTATTCTAAAGACAAATCACTGCTTGAGAAAGGTCCTAGGGAAGGAACCGAAACGTTCGCAGTTCATTTTACGATTATTTAATACTGGTTATTGGTTTTATTAAGTGGTTATTTCTTTTCTTGTTTGCCTGGCAGTCTATTTTCTGACAATACTCGCTAACCTCTTACATTATTCTTTTTGACAATTTTCAGGATGTTTTATTCTTTAAGGTTTAGCAAGTTCCTAAGTTGTGCTTGTGGGGTCTCCCCCCTTTTTGCGGGCTTAATTTTTTCCGCTCGGGAGTGCAAGTTTGCGCGAGTTTTATCTACAGCGCTTTTCTCTCGTCGATGAGTTGGTTTCTCTTCTATTTTTAAGTTTCTAAGGTGAGTGGTGAGGAAACCTTTGTCCTAACAAAACATAAGCCCCAAACAAAAATAGAATAAAAGCAAAAATAAAAGTAACTAAAAATAATGCTAGGACTTGGTTCCTTACAAATGTACTGTACATGCTTTGGGAAAAGACTCTGCTGGGAGCACAATTTTGAAGTTGTATATATATCCAAAGAAAACTCTTGTAGGTACTGTTTAAATATTTAGTAAAAATAACTTAAAATATTATTGTAAATACAAAATAATTTTATAATTTTTAATAGTCATTTATGCTTGCTGATTGGACTGATTAAGAACAATGAGTCTGAAATGTAATTTTGATATCAGTAAAGTGTATACTTTTTCCATTTCATCACTTAATCTACAATGTGTGATAAGTCTATAAAATTAGCCAATCCTAGGATACATTAAAAAGCTGTTTTCACAAGACAACTCTCCACTTTAGTAGACATGTCATTATATCTTATCAGAATCAACTTAATATACTTCTTGGATACATTCCTGTTTGCATACTGTTTCAGATCATGTCTGAGCACTCTGTTGTAAGCCTTCTATATTTATGAAAGTCAGATACAGTTTCTGCTGCTTTTTCCTGCTGAACTCCTTTATTGTCTGTCTTAGACAAAAAATTTACATATGAAGTTAATTTCACCAAAATGAAACCAAACTGTCTTTTCTCAACAGCTATTCTTCTTTCTCATATCTTCAGGGTGTCTGCTATAAAGTTCTGTAATTCTTGCATATCTCTTTCCTTCTGAAGATTGAGAAGTTTCTTTTTCATTTATTTGGTATCTTCTTTTGTTAATATACTTTTTCCGTCAAATTCTACACAAGTCTATCCCTTCTTTTTCCAAGACTCCATGCCTCCACTGAAATACCATCAGGTTGACTACCTTTCCATTTTTCGTCTTTTCCACGGTTCCTTTGATTTCTTAACAGGTGTAATATTCCATATCAGGTCATTTTCATTTGGTTTTCTTGCTTTTGTTTACAAATCACACTTTATCAAGCAGTTCTAAGAAATAGTCTTCCTATCTAGGCTGTAGTTTTTTTCTTTTTATTTGCTTCATCTATGTAATGAAAGTAAATAAGTAAGTATATTGTAATAGGGTTAACCTGTTACAAGGGAGTTCCAAGTAGTAACCAATCGTAGTTGGTTTTATCTTATTATAACATTATTATTTCCACTATATTTTCATCATTTCAGCTTTTGTATCATGCAATCCTTGTAATATAAGCTAAATCTTAGTCACCAGACATACGACTTTATTACAAAAGACAGTTGAATTATTATAAAATAAAACATTTACAAAATTTATTTATAATAAATAATAAAAAGATACTTGATTGTTTGTTAATGTTCTTGTTTAATGCACAGAGGTGGTATCTGAATCAACTTTCAATGCCTCCTTATAGAAATGTAATTTTTTTCAATTTGTATAAAATTTATCTATAATAACAACTATATTTTCTTTAAACAAGCAATTCCAAAGCCATTTGTATCATTTGAAAAACTTTCGATATAAATGCTCCATTATAACAATACTTTCACCAAGTGGCTATCGTAGGAGAAATTATTGTTATAATGGAGCGTTTATATTGAAAGTGTTTTTTTATCGAAAGTGAAACCCCTTTTATATATATATATATATATCTCCTTTGTGACACATCACTTAATTGAACTACTTTATCAAGATTAATATCATATAAATATATCTTATCATCCTTTATATAATAATAATCTCTTACAATTATTTTGTTACCATTGAGTTTTTCTTGTTTAACTATCAGTAGAAATTTCTTCTTTCTCATCCTTGATCTCCTACATAAATCAGTAGTCAGTATTATTTTCTTCCTCTTTACACTGAGAATGTCTTTCTTTCTCCAAAATTCTTTAAGAATTAGATTTCTATCGAATATGGAGTCTAATGATACTTTCACTATACACCTGTGATGTAATAAGCAGATTTTATTGTATTGAGACATAAATTATCCCATAAAAAATATTTTTGTAGTACAGGTATCTTTTGCTTAACTTGGAATTTGATTAACACTGAAATTAATTACTGCAATCCCTTTATATACAAGGCAGAAGTTTTAATTAACATAGCTTTTAACAGCTGTCTTTACTTAACATAAATATGTTTTCCTTGGCAAATAAGGTGTTGGTAAATTTGAATTGCATGATTATTTATATTTTATTAAAACTTTTAAAAAGCTTTTTAATCTATAAATTTATACAAATGAAACTTGATGTACAATATACATAAATACACAGAATTGGAGTTGCTTCTTCTTTATTTATTTTTAAAAATTAGTTAAGTGTTAAGTTTGAAGTATTTAATGAAATTAGATATTTACAAAGAATTGTTTCTTATTTTAAAAGTTGTTCAAACTCAAATTCTCTATTTCTTTAACAAAAATAATTAAATATATTAAGTTGCGTTGAAGAGAATGAATTTAGTAGTAGTTGCTCAAATTTAATGAAGTTTCAGCTTGATAAATTGATTTACAGTTTGGTTTTCTTTTTAATATGTAAAATATTTACGAATTAATTAATTATGTTATTTATTAGGAATTAATCCAATGGTTGTGCAGAATTTGGCAGCTTTAGCTGCTGCTGGGGGTGGAAATAATTCTACGGGAATTACAAGCTTATCCGCTGCAGGTATATGAATTTTTTTAAAATAAATGTGTTTATTTCTGTATTTTTATATAATTAAAAAGAATAATTTTATATGAAATAATATAAAATAATTTGATGGGTTTCCTATAATATTTAACAATTTTCTTTGCTGCATTTATAAAAATAAGTTTATAATTTCTGTTAATATTAATTGGAATGTTTTTATCTATTATTACTTTTACTAATATTTTCTTCTAATATTAAAACTTAGAAATTTGCTGATTTTGTAATTTTGATGTAATTTGCTTTGTATACAGTGATGTGATATTGTGAATGGTATAAATATACTCTTTTTGTTTAAATTTGAATGCACAAATTAAACTGAATGAATTGTGAAAGAAGCAATAAAAAAATGTTTTTTTTTTTAATATATTAATAAAATTATATGTTGTAAGCATATGTACTATATAAAGTTTAAAAAGGTAATTTAACCAAGTGTTTTCATATACAATTTTTGGCTTAAGAAATTTTCAAAAATATATTTATCATTTGAAAACTGGAAACTTTAAATATGGTGATAAAAATATGCTGAACATAATAGTAATAATGTTAATTTCGAATTCTTTTTCATATAAAAAGTATACTTTATTATTATTATTATTTAATGCAGAAATGGAAATACAGTAAAATCTCAATTTAATGGACAAAATTTCCAATCCATTTGTCATATGTAAAAATTAACACCTTGTTGATACTAAAATGCTTTTTATGTGTAATTAAATTAATAGGTTATTAATTTATTTATTTTTAAATCCAAGAGTCATTTCTCAGGTATATTTTCCAAAAAATGTTTGTCTGTTTTGTTGTTTTGTATTCTTAGCTTTTACTTATCAATCAGACATGTGCAGAGCACAAAGTTAACTCGAATAAACATTTATTAATATAAAAGATTTAAATAAGACACTCATGACCAACTTATAATTGAGGTTGCAGCCATTAATAAAAAAAAAAAAAGAATTAAAATGTTGCCAGCTTTTTGAACAAGTAATAATTATATTTAACATATTTATTTTGATTTAGATCAGTGATACCCAAACATTTTGAGCCACCACCCTCTTGGTTCCATAAAGTTATACCCAACACTCCCAACCATATTCCAATGTCCCTAACCTATTTTCCCATGTGAGAAAGGCTTGCAAATATTCTTAGAAAACTTTTCTATGAAACTCACACTTTGTGTCCTTACTGTACTGTCCCTAGAACAAAAACAAAGGGTGAGAACAATAGCAGCTCCTCATCTAGTTTATCTAGTAACCATGGGACAGTAACACCCATTCTGGGAACCACTGATTTAGATCATGTACTTGTTTATTACAGTCTCAACACTAAGATGATTACATAAGCAATATTATATATAAAAAAAACTTTTCATACATACATTTGTGTAATTAAAATTAAGTATCTACATAAGTAAAAATAGATAAACTAACTAATTTGTCAATTTTTTAACACATATTTGGAAAACCTATTTTATTATATAACAGATACCTACTTGCCTGAATCAGTTCATTCATTAAATTAAGGTGTTACTGTAGTTTTATTAAAAATCATAGAGTAGTAAAACTCCTATCTAAATTTTTTTGGGTGTTGGTTATATTTTTATTTTACATACTTTTTCTACATTCTCTATAATTCTAGCATTTCATTTATATAACTCACTTTTATTTGCTGTTTTGAATAATGGATAACTATTCTTCTTCAATGATAAATGTAAATTTTCCTGAAGAAAATTAATCATACAAGGAACACAAGCAATTGACTATGTCAACTTTATTATACAAGGAAATGCATTTTAGGCTTTCAGCCCTTCTACAGTATTTTATTACAGATATACTTAATTAAACAATAAAGGCTATATAATTCTAATACACCACATTGAACATATATTACACACATTTAAAAATTTAAACCTTTGACTGTTTATTAAAATTATGTTGGCGATCACTGAATGAATCAACTTTGTATTCATAAACTAATTAAAATTAAATTAACATAAGACTAAAATATTTAAAAAAAACAAAAAACAAAAATGAAGAGTTGTATCTGTATGAAACTAAATGTAAAACAGTTTAAACCGTTGAAATAAAATGGAAAACTTTTTATAATAAAATTAAAAGGACCTTATTAACCACAAGTCGAAAGGCCCAATGTAGGCATTGGGGAATACTAAATTACAAATAAAAATTATAATATACCGAGTATTATATTGTAAAAATATAAAATAAATATAAAATAATTTATGTTGTTAACTTAAATAATAGCTAGGGGAGCATACCGTGACAGAAAATGCCCAGTTTTTTATCTTTATATAGTAGATTGAGGAATGAGTTCTTTAATAAATCCAATATTTTCATTAGTTTATAACAAGATCATGCTAATTCTTCTATTAGTTTCGTCATTTTCACATTTTAGTCACAGTTAAACGGCATGCCGGTAACCACGGGGGTACCGGCATGTCGGTCATTCCACGAAAATAGAGTACATAATTACTATATATGCAAAATTTTTCCTACCTCACAAAAAATATTAATGTATTATATATTCTTTTATATATATACAGTACATTATTTAACAATTATATTTCTAATAATCAGAAATATTTTCTATCTTAAAAACAGAAATCTATCGTCATGGGCGTACGCAGAAAATTTTCGATGGGGCAAACCTTGAAGACAAATAATCACATCAATACATTTTTATTTAATTACTACATTTAATTTTTGGGTTGTTTTTCAGACTATTGTACAGATTATAGAACACAGTATTGTATCAAGACATCCCATTATTTGGTAAAATTACTTATTTCAATCACTTTTAACGATAATAATTTGTGGAATTTTTTTTTACACGATCCTAGGGAGGAGAAAATGCACCGTTTGCTCCTCTGTTAACGCCATACACTAAGTAATATATAGCATAAAAATTGTACATACTTCATCATCAGATTAGTCTACGAGACGATAATCAAGAGATAATAATGGATTACTAGATTATCTTCTTTCTATTAATAATAGTAATCCACGCAAGAAACTGTAATAATTATTCTCTTACGTAAAAAAACTCCAGCAAAGAGTTGCGTAACTTTCCCGGCAAAATTTAAAATTGTGCTTGGCGCTATCTGTTAAGAGATTTTTTTTATTTAAAAACTTTTTATATTAATTATTATAAAATGGCTAAAAACTTAATTTTAAGGGTAGTTATGGATTTTACAAAAAAAAAAAAAATAACATTGTAAATGCTAATAATAAGTAAAATCATAGTCCGACCCGTCTTCAGTTATGCCACATAATCCTATCTTCAGTTATCCCCATACTTCAAGCTTTAACCACTAAAATTTAACAGCATCAATCCCTCTAATACACAAACCACCCTACAAAATTTCAGAAATTTTCGACAAAAGACACAGGAGTTACTAAGCTTCAAAGTGGGTGAACAAAAGCATGCCCTCTACACAAACTCTGACATTCATACATACAGAAAAAAAATCTCCCCCAACGTTCNCAGTATTAGCCGAGCTCATTATGAGGGACGTGGAACAAAAAATTTTCAAAGCTCCACTTGCTATGTGCTACCCATCACTATACTTGCGCTATGTAGATGACATTCTACTAATATGGGAAAATTCAGAAGAGGAGTTTATCCAATTTATGCAGCAACTTTCAAGCGTCCATTCCACCATCAATTTCACATGGGAAAAGGAGCATGAACAATCTATAACATTTTTGGATATGCGGATACAGAAGTCACTAGAAGGGCCGCAGTTTACAGTGCATCATAAGTCCAACATAGTCCCCTATATCATTCCAGCTGATGCATTTCAACCATCGCGGTATGTCAATTCCACCATAGCGGCTCTCGTCAGAAGAGCAATGCTACTTCCCCCATCGCAAGCTCTAATAAAAGTCGAATTGGAAATCGTAAGAACGGCAGTACATCACGCTGGATTCACAAGTGCCAAATTTACGCATGTACTACGTAGGGTAAAAGATTCCCTTTTCCCGTTTACCACACTACATAGCAAAAAAGAAATGTCTAGAGTACAATCAGCACTGCCGTACCTAGGAGCACCGTCCATACTTATTAGCCGTATTTTCCGGCGATACAACTTTACTCTTCCTTTAACCCCCCTACCCAACCTACGCAGGAGTATATGCAATGATCGGGATAAAGTCGACGTTTTAGAAAAATCAGGAATATACACAGTGCAACTGGAAAATCCAGTAACGGGGACAATTGAGAAGTATATAGGGGCAACGACAAGAATGCTTGCTTGCCGTATCGCAGAACATCAGGATGATATAAACAAAGGAAGACAGACCACAGAGCTCGCCAAAAAAGTTCTACAGCAGGGCTATAAACCGTTATGGTCAAAAACAGCGTTGCTCAGGAGCTGTAACAACAGAAGAATTACATTTATTTGGGAAGCGCTACTTACAATGACCACAAACGCATGCAACGTCCCCACACTCGACTTGCCCGAAATATGGGTTACTTTATACCAGCGTTTAAACAGCAAAAAGCGCCGAGAGTCGCACAATTAGTACGATCACTCCTCAGCGCATGCGCTGCTAGTCGTGTGGATTTAAGATATTTCGAACGCCCGCAAAAGCTTGTTGCACGTGACCAACGGAATTACCGAACGTTATAATTTAGAAATTGACAAGAAAAAATTTTCCGTTTTTTACTTGGAACACTCTGCACGTTCTAATTTTCAAATTTGTTCTTTTTTCGCCTGAGGACGACGATATAATACTCGTCGAAAGTACTTGCGATATAAGAAAAAATCGTATTAACGCTGAACTCAGTGCTTTTTATCAAGAAGTTATACAATTTTGGCGTGAGTTTTTATTTATTTATCCAGGGATGCACAACCTTTTGTGAAGAAGGGCCAAATTAGGGTTAAGTTTACTGACTGGGGGCCGGACCTCCAAGTGATTAATGCGATGGCTGAGATTAGATGCTGGCAGCAATCTTCTTGATGTCTGGTGTAATGGCAGATGTTGAAACAACCAGATTTTCCAAATTCTCTTTGGTTAACCTGTTCCGTGTTTTGCACTTGTTTAAATTCATAAGCGAAAACACTTGTTCGCATACATAGGTACTGCCAAACATGCTTGCACAAAATCGAGCATTGTCTTTCAGTTTTGGAAATGATTTATCTGGCAGTTCTTTGTAGAATGTNCCGAGGGAGGGTTATTTCTATCAAATTGCAAATTCTGTGCAGGTGAAGCCATGGTAAGCTAGTGTATTTATAAAAAGTAAAAAAGTCTATACTAATAAATTTGAAAAAGCCAAATAATGTCATTAAAAATTTTTGGAGATATCATTTAGTATTTAAGAACTGAAGACATTACAAATAGTCTAGTGATGATAAAAATTTAGTTATGTAGATGACATGTTATAGACTTTTGCATTAATATATATATTGTAAGGGATGCAACAACAAGTGGGCCCACCAACAGCAAAAGGAAATTTGGAGAGACACATGGTGGATACGACCCGATCAGGGTGTATACCCGGAGTGAGAGATTTATCGAAAGGTATGGGAGTTAGGGACGGAAGTGAAGGAGGAGAGGGGGAAAACGACGAAGGAGGGCAGTTGAACCGTTCTTCGCCCACGCTTGACATCGTTGACCATTAACTGTGTAACCAGCTGAACGAATAATAAAGTGTCTCATCCATAGTCTCATCCTTTCGGATTTTTGCTCATAGCCATGACATATATTAACATTTTGTATTAGATTATTTACAAAAATACAGATATAAAATTTATTTATATTTATTGAGTTATTTTGATTGTTTGCATTCATTAATGTACTATATATTATGTTACAATATGTCATTCTATTTTTAGATATTCTTATTTAAACCAATGCAAACATTTAAAATTATTTAAACAAATTCTTCTTTTGTATCTCTTTAAATAAGCAGATTTGAATACATCTTTTTATATAAATTTTTTTTAAAAATATAATATTAGAATAAAAGAGTTATTTCATTATAAAATGTTAAATAGCAATTTATCTACTTTTCATAGTTTCTTCACATGCAAACTCAAGCATCTAATCAGTCTTCAGATCAGGCTGGAAAAATTATAACATCTGGAAACTCACAGTCACAATCTGTCCAAGTTTCCGATTCAAGATCGCATTCTGTAAATCAAATATCAATTCCTATTCATGAGACTTCTTGTTCAGAAATATCTCAACAACATACAGAAGGTCTTCTGGATTCAAATGTTACTGATAATAAAACTTCTCAGTTCATAACTGTCACAGGTAAATTCTTTAATTATAATTTATAAATTAATATTTTGAATATATCAATAATATCTTTACATGGATAATTATTAATTTATTGTCATAAACAGTTTTTAAAATTGATTTTTCAAAATTTAATTGCAATAAGTAATTTGATACTAAAAGTAATTTCTAATAATTTATTAATTAAATCATTCTTTAAAAACTGAATATTAATTAGATTAGATTAAAAATAAAAAAATTTTCCTTTTGTAAAAACTATTAAAACTAACAGACAGTTTCAAAATACACTCTTGAGATTAGATTAAACAATAAAGACAATTACTGATTAAAAACAAAAAGTAATTGAATAATTACTGTAACAACATGATCTTATAGATGGAGCCAAATTGGCATTATATTACACAAAACACTTAAAATCTCACTATTTTTAAAAAGCTTTTATAGTATTGGCAGCATTTTTTTTATTTTTGTCAAGTGAATAGTTAATGTATCAGTACATATATATTTAATTTACATTGACACATCTGTGCAGTGCTCTTGTAAGTGAAAACAAGTTGACACACACAAGAGCATGCTCTTATAAGTGAAGCAAAACATATTTCAAAAACATAAAAACAAGCAACTTTTACATATTTAGAACAGGGATCTCAAACTCAAACATTGCAAAGGGCCAGTAAAATAGATGCATATCATATTTAATATTTTTCCATAAACAAAAACATACTGTAATTTTAAAAAAATGGCTCTAACAAAGGATGTTTTGTTGCCAGCACTTACAACTTATGTAAATAGACATTTGAATTTTTTTTCATTTTTAATCNTTATATGAAAGTAACCATTTACAAAAGAGATGTACTAAAATTTCTGAAAGAATACAATGATAATTTACTTGTTCTAGTTTTAGAGAAATTAAACTTTAAAGATTTTTTAGAAATTAAAGTAAATTAAATGCATTTTTAACTATAGAAATATTAAGACTTTGGATACTGGATAAATGTTCTTTGATATAAAAACATATTCTGTTTTATAAACCATAAATAAATATTTCTTAATTATGTCCATATTTAGGCATACCTGTCCTTACTACATATATTATTATTTGTGAAATAAAAATGTAAATTGATCTTTATAAAATTAACTTTACAAACATTTTATGAGTTTTACAACATATACTTTTAAGCTCACGGTAATATATATTTAACCTAAATATATATTACTCTAAACCTTGTTATAGACTGTGGCCTATGCACAAGGTCAACTGTACATATAAACCTGATTTCTGATAAAAACTCTTAACTACAGTATAAAATAAAAATGCAGTGATATACCAGTAATAATAATTTTAAAGTATTTGTGAAAATTGGTTAAAGAGACCAAAAAATAGCATACAGTTTACTCTACTATATAGCACAGTGAGATTTACATAATGTTAATACCAGTGCTGTTTATTTCCTATTGGTTCTTATTCTGTAGTCATATCTAATAATTTGGCTATAGATTATAGTGTATACAGGGTCTGGTGCCAAAATCCGGACAAATTACATATTTTTTATCGCAAAAAGTGAAAAGGTTTACAAATTTTTTTTTAACCACATTGTTTGTAAGGCCATAAAGAATACATTTACTCAATATATTCCCCTCCTGCTTGAANAAAGAGTTATTTCATTATAAAATGTTAAATAGCAATTTATCTACTTTTCATAGTTTCTTCACATGCAAACTCAAGCATCTAATCAGTCTTCAGATCAGGCTGGAAAAATTATAACATCTGGAAACTCACAGTCACAATCTGTCCAAGTTTCCGATTCAAGATCGCATTCTGTAAATCAAATATCAATTCCTATTCATGAGACTTCTTGTTCAGAAATATCTCAACAACATACAGAAGGTCTTCTGGATTCAAATGTTACTGATAATAAAACTTCTCAGTTCATAACTGTCACAGGTAAATTCTTTAATTATAATTTATAAATTAATATTTTGAATATATCAATAATATCTTTACATGGATAATTATTAATTTATTGTCATAAACAGTTTTTAAAATTGATTTTTCAAAATTTAATTGCAATAAGTAATTTGATACTAAAAGTAATTTCTAATAATTTATTAATTAAATCATTCTTTAAAAACTGAATATTAATTAGATTAGATTAAAAATAAAAAAATTTTCCTTTTGTAAAAACTATTAAAACTAACAGACAGTTTCAAAATACACTCTTGAGATTAGATTAAACAATAAAGACAATTACTGATTAAAAACAAAAAGTAATTGAATAATTACTGTAACAACATGATCTTATAGATGGAGCCAAATTGGCATTATATTACACAAAACACTTAAAATCTCACTATTTTTAAAAAGCTTTTATAGTATTGGCAGCATTTTTTTTATTTTTGTCAAGTGAATAGTTAATGTATCAGTACATATATATTTAATTTACATTGACACATCTGTGCAGTGCTCTTGTAAGTGAAAACAAGTTGACACACACAAGAGCATGCTCTTATAAGTGAAGCAAAACATATTTCAAAAACATAAAAACAAGCAACTTTTACATATTTAGAACAGGGATCTCAAACTCAAACATTGCAAAGGGCCAGTAAAATAGATGCATATCATATTTAATATTTTTCCATAAACAAAAACATACTGTAATTTTAAAAAAATGGCTCTAACAAAGGATGTTTTGTTGCCAGCACTTACAACTTATGTAAATAGACATTTGAATTTTTTTTCTATTTTAATCCCTACAAGATGTTAGAAACATTAATTTTTAGAAAAGAAATCAAGACCACAGGCCATATTTGAAGCCTTAATGGGACATATCTTGCCTGTGGGCTGCCAGTTTGTGACCCCTGTATTAGGTCATGCTCTTATTTGCTTGGAAATACAGTATTAAAAATTTGAATACATGTACTACTTAATAACTGACTGCATATATAATGGAGGCTCCATAAAATAATTCAGATCTATACGTAACAGAGCTGAAAAATTTGTAAATGCCATAATGGCATGCAGTGATGGTAGTGGCTGCATGTAATGTGTTCATACCTAAACAAACCTACAGCTTAGCAGTCATATGAAATAACTGTCCAACATCAGTAACATCTATCCAAAAATTTTATGAAATGAAGTATTTTCAGAAAATTTCTGAACAAAAAAATACTATAATTTATCATGTCATTATAAAATTTTAATTCATTATAAAATTTTATAATGAATTAAATCAGTTTTAAACATGAAATGGTATATTTTACTGTACTATTTCTATGTTTAAATGTTTGGCTACATAAATACTTGCCATTATGTTACATATACTGTATTTACTTGCATATAAGTAAGGTGACCAATTGTCCTCCTTTTATAAGTTCTGTCCTCCATCGAAAAGTGTCTTCCTAGATGCCCTCCTTTTTGAAATTTGAAGACTAATCTGTAAATCTCTGTATTCGATCAATGCCGAATTGATCCATTGCATGTGATGTGATATGACATGTTTGTATTTAACACGACGATTCATCAAGGCTCTGTACAGTGCAACAAGATGCAATTATGAGACGCATGCTCATAATTTGTTCTAGACACATGTATGTTCAAATTCTGTGTGTAGCGTCCTTGTAATCCAAAAATGATTCTTGGTAGACAACCAAACAGCAATTGGTTAGGAAAACATTATGGTTTATTTAAAACAATTTTTTGTTTTACAATGTGTACATTTACGTTCATTTGATATTTTACTTGTGATTAAATGAAATAAAATTAGAATTGTATTAATAAATCTAATTTTCTTTATTTTGATCTTTAAAGTCACACCTCATCCTATATGTGAGTAAATATAGTAGTCTGTATGAATAGTAGATTTTACTGTGAGTACACTGTATGATGTTTGCTTAAATTAATGATGCATTTCTCAGAATGTATCCCATTGTTAGTGTCCTTATATAATTTCCTTTCATAAAAACAACTTAATTAAATATTTCAATTCATTATAGAGTGAAATATACTGTGTATTTTCATGTTTTATATATTTTATATGGAAAATGATTTTGAAGGCAACAAAATAATAGAGAAAATAATGTATAGATTCATCCAACCAAAATTGTTTCTTTCAATATCTGAAAACTTCAAATATTGGAAAAAATTTTTAAATATTACAGAAATGGTACATTATATGAAGTATTGATGGTATGCAGATTTTTTAAATCATTTTCAAATTTATAAAAAATATAAGTAATTTGAATCACTCCAATATTTATATTTGTCACTTTTTTTGATTTATTGAAATTTAATAATTTACTATTTTTAGAACAGATTCATGATAAAGAAAAAATCTTTATGGATAAATTAAATTGCATTTTGTTTGATTAAATTAAGTTTTATTAGCAGATAAGAGAATGATGCTGATGGATAAATGAGTTTATTTAATAAAGTGTTTTGGATAGTTCTAGATTTTATCTTTTATTTTCATATTAAAATTTTGTATTAAAATATTCATTATAAATTTTAAATTTCAGTTCCAGATGGTAATCAAGAAGAAGGAATTGTATCTTTCCAGTCAAATGAAAATGTTCATTCTGCATATGTCCAGTACGTGGATGGAGTTAATGAATCTTCACTATATACCACTAACAATTCTCAAATGTAAATTTTTCTGCTAAAACAACTTTATTCTTAAATATAGTGATTCTGTCAGTTATTTTTAGAGAATTAAAACTATTTGATTTTTAATTATGTATACATTTTATACAAATGTTTTGTATATTCCAAAATTTAGGATATTTTATTTAGCAATGATTTACTTTTTAATATTTCTCATGCTCAGATATGATTTTTATTTTTTAATTTAAAATTGCTAACTTTTTGATATATTGAATAGTTAATGGATTATTAATCACTTTGCACAAGAATCACTGTATAATCTTTAATAAAACTTAACATTTTGCAATCTTATTTTATGTATTTAAAAATTAATTCAGCTTTGTCTTATTAATCATTTAATTTGATATCATTAAAATATAATAAAATTTATTTGAAAAGTTTTTATTTTTTATATAGACTAATACAGAAATGATTTTTAAATAATTATTCTCAGGACAAATTATCCATCCTATACAATTATTGGTTCCACTTCTACACCATATTATAGTACAAATGGAAATTCTTTTACCTATTCCCAGGTAATTTTTTGTATTATTAATATTGATCATAGTAAAATTTGTATTCTTTTATTTTTCATTTGCTAATTTTGAATTTCTTAAAAATTTCTTATTATTATCTGTAGTTGTAAATGAATCATAATCATGGTAATGATTTAATCATATCATAAACCTCATAACTTGTAGTTATCAATAAGTTACAAGAAATCAAATTCACTAAATGGTCAATTTCCATTTTCAGATGTATTTTCTACATTAAATCATCTCAATCCTCTAATAGATATTATTTTTATTTTTTCACTGTTTGTGCTCTTTTGTTATGTACAATAATTTTGCTTTTGATATCAATAATTATTGTGACAATGCACAAAGCACTCCTTATGCTTCGGCACCGCTTGACTGAAGGGTCGACATCGCTTCAGCAATGACTATGTCAGGATAGAAGACCCCACATAGCAACTAAGGGTATTTTTGTTTAATGTCAGGGTTGTTGGTTTGAGGTCACTTGAGCGGTTGCGTGCACAGGTGATTGGATTCAGGATGGAAAACTGAGAGACAGCAAGTTGCATTGAAGAGGTTGGAGAGACGGTGTGTCAGAAGTGAATCATTCAGAGGCCAGGTTAATAACTAATAACCATTTATTTTTAAAGGAGAATACATAGTATACATTTTTGTTAATGGGTTATAATATAACAAACTAACCTACGTATAGATACTGTCACTTTTCGTGAGAAAGAGAGAGAGTTCACATGTGATTCGCATGGAGATAAATACCTGACCTGATGTAGGAGAGGTTGAATAAATGAGGAGATTGGCATGTTAGAAGAGTTCTGAATAATGTTCTGGGTCAGAGTCGCTCATATATCCATTTCACAGGCACAAAGTTAACGGTATTGATCAAAGAATTGGTGGTGACTTCTGTTACAGGGCTGGGTGGCAACTTGTTGCATCGGGGAGGAACTGGCTATGACTGCCTATTTCTGATACATCTTTTAATTTTCCTACATATATGAAGATAAAAATCAACTTGTGCTAAACATTTCATAGTAAATGGTGATTAGTTTGGTAATTGTTAACCATATGTGTATTTTCTTTAAATTATTCATTGTTTTAGGCATTGATAAAGAAATTAATTGTAAATTTACATGAAATAATTGAGATGAAATAAATCTAAAAATTGAAAAACAATTAGTTATTGTTAAAAAATCAAGATATTAACAATTAAAATGGAATTAAGCAGATAATTATTCAGTTTGATAAAATAGATAATGATTATAAGTATAATAAACAAATTACTGCTGAATAATGACTGAATTTTTATGAGGTGTATAAGGGAAAAACTCAGTCCTTTTATAACTTTCTTTTCAGTTTATACAGGTGTGGGTTTGACTTTTTTTTTTTTTTTTTAATTTTTTAGAAATAATTTTTGACAATTGCTCTCATTACATTCCTAGACAATATTGGACATCATTTAGAAGTGAGAGTTTATAAGACATAATTACATAATCAAAGCAGGAATGATTCAGATACAGCTAATGAGCTGAGTGGTCAAGAATTTCAGAAAATTTTTTGAAATTTCCATATTCATATCATATGAAAGATTTTCTATTCACAGATTTATAAATAAAGAATCTTTCGATACTCATATATTTTTTTTACAAAAAGCATTGCCAAAATTTCTTTCACCAGTAGGAAAAGTGACATTATGGAAATGTATTATCAAGTTCTGCCTAACATATTTTCTTCATGGCAGTAATATGGCTTAGATTCTGTACAACAGAATATATTCTGAAGAAGTCTGCTTTTAAGTGAAGACCTTGTATGAGAAGTATTCTAGTCTTTGAAAATTGTAGAAAATAACTATCTTTTCTAAAAAGATACTTCAATGACATGCATTACTGCAACAGCAGAACAGGGAACAAACTCAAACAACCACCTATCCTGAAAAATTGGGATAGAGGAAGTTTGTTGTGGAAAGCAAAATCAACAATCAGACAAAATCAGCTTGTTACAAGTTGTTGCCTCCAGGAATTCTTGATCTAAATTCATTCTACCATACTATCTACTGACTTATGCAACAGGATGATTCAGATGTTGCAAAATATAGAAGAAATTGCTTCTGACTCCAAAGCATAAGCAGGAGTATCAAGAGTTTATCTGGTGTCATCTTTCTGATGATTACCAATTTAAATATAGTAGTTTATAGATGAAAAACAAGTTTATCAGGATGATTTTTCCCATGATAACTTGTACTCATATGTGCTCAAATAGGATTGCCAGATAGATCATGTATTTCCAGACCAACAATGTGAATGTTTTGCACTGGCCTACAATCTAAATATCATTGAAAATATCTGGTATCTTTAAGAAATACAGAAGATCAACAGATCAATAAGAATGTATTAAAATCAACAGTTCAATATCCATGAGGAAATCATTGATTCTGCTACCAATATCGACAAAACTATGATCAAGGAGCTATATAAATCCATTTCAAAATGACTTCTTGAGGTGATGAAAAAGCAGGAAGATTAGATACAATGAAAAACCAGACTTACATTTTTCTGTCTGTGACATCATGTGTATCTGATTCTTTGATGACAATAAACATTATGTCCCTGTTAAAATCTTAATTTTAATAAAATCTCTGTAATTGAGTCTCATACTTGCATAATCTTTGTTATTTCATACCATTACATCCCCAAACCTCTACACTAGCCCCATGAGTGTGGCCCATTATATGCCAGATCAAAGTGGCAAATAGTGGAAAACATTTTGGCCATGAATGTATTTATATATATTCCTGGTATTCATAAATTTCATAAAACTATTCAGTTATTGAATTTGAGATATTTTTAACTTTCCGAATTGCTTACTGAAATATCCTTTTCTCAATATTTAATTTATTTAGCAATATATAATTAAATAAATTTATTTTATTTCTATTATATTGTAATTTTAAAATGTATATTTTTAAGGAATAAATTATTATCATCTCAAATATTTAATGTTTTTTAGATTGATACACAAGGAGCAACAGTTGAAACACAAACTCCAGTAATTAATAACCAAGGTTGTATATCTGGAAATGTTTCCAATGGAGATAATCATATTGGGGCATGTGCATCTCCTACCACTGTATGTATAGTTTTATTAACCACTATATCTGTAAATTTAAAGTTGTTTGTCATTTTTCTAATTGCATCTGTAAAGCACTAATACACTTCTCAAAGCTATTCTATTATTATATTTTTTAACCTTTTAATTAAATTGCTTTTGCTAACATTAAAATAAAATATTTGATAACAAGAAGAACATTTTCTAATTGCTAATTGATATTTTTATGTTAAAAAGACTATACAGTTAAACCCTGTTTACATGTTTTTCAAGGGAACTGAGAAAAACATCATATAAGTGAGAAAACTTACAAGTGAAACTACTATTGAATTTCTTTCAGAGAGAACATAGCCATCACAAAAGTAACACATGGCAAAAATTAACACTGCACAACTGAATTTGTACATGTAATTCTTAACAAAGAAGTCAATTCACTATATGTATAATAAATTTGAACAATATATATAAAAGGAAAAGTAAAACAGTGTAAAATTAAGTCATGTACTTTAAAAAATTGATCAAGTTTGATTTGCTTCTTGTTTTTTTCAATACAGTTGTCAAATTCTGTACCAATATATGACATCAGTTGTCTCCTTCTGCCAAAACTCCAATCATATGAAAGAATGAAGAGTCATTCTAATGGCTAACTCATATTGATAGTGAATAGTGAAAATGAATGAGAAATGATTATTATTTGCTTTGTGAAATTAGTTCACACTACAAAACTTGGAAAGCAAAAATTTTCAACATGTTGGTCTGGCAGAGCAATCTACTAAACAGAAAAATTTGTTGAAAATTATGTCAGGTTATATATTATTTGCTCTGCTTTTTTCATTTGTTGGCAATTTACTGTCAGTTTGAACTATCCTGAAGTGAATATATAATTCACTTTTTCAATCTTTTTTAAAAATCATATTAAATTTTTGCCATTTTCAAGTCAGTAATGCATAAGTAAGCAATATGACATATAAATGCTAAATCATATAAATGAAAAAGTATAAACTGAAATGTTTTATAATAAAGTACTGTGCAGAAAATATGTAATGTATAATTGTGAAATATGTGTACAATTAGGAATGTATAAACAGGATTCAACTGTACTCGTAAATCAATAACTGGTCAAATTAATTGAATTGTGTGATTAAGTTGTTATTAAACATTGTTTACTTTAAAACACAACCATTCACAAGTATTAACTTTATTAATTTTTAATGCAAAATCATTTGATTAATTGCAATTTCATTGCTAATTTAATTAATAATATTACTAAACTCTAGTGATTTGTAATAAAAATTGCATTGATATATATATACATGAATGTAACAATTTATTTAAAAGAATTCACTAATTTTTAATAACACTCAAATATTAAAACAATTTTAACTTGAATAATAATAATTATTAACAAGATATTATCTTCTTTTATTTTCTAAGGTTTCAGTAATAAATTTTAATATTATGTTACTAAAATTTATTATATTTTAAAATACTGTTAATCAAGCTGATAATTCTTATTTTCAAGTTTTAAGGATTTCAATTAATCTGTAATTCAACAAACTTTGTTTAACTTTTAAAAAAATTTAATGTTTAATATTGAACCTCTTATAAAATTTAAAAATCTGAAAAGAAACATTTCCAGTATCATTCTGCCCTTTTGTTATACAAGTTTTGAAATAAAATCATCAGCATTAATTTATTAGTAATATGTAATTACTTTTAATTAAATTATTTATCTTTCTGATTAAATATTATTTTTCTAATAAAATTGTATATAGAAATATCGTTTATCTTAGAATATTTAATGATTGCATTTTATTTTGTAAATAAAAATGTAAATTGATCTTCATAAAATTAACTTTACAAACATTTTATGAGTTTTACAACATATACTTTTAAGCTCACGGTAATATATATTTAACCTAAATATATATTACTCTAAACCTTGTTATAGACTGTGGCCTATGCACAAGGTCAACTGTACATATAAACCTGATTTCTGATAAAAACTCTTAACTACAGTATAAAATAAAAATGCAGTGATATACCAGTAATAATAATTTTAAAGTATTTGTGAAAATTGGTTAAAGAGACCAAAAAATAGCATACAGTTTACTCTACTATATAGCACAGTGAGATTTACATAATGTTAATACCAGTGCTGTTTATTTCCTATTGGTTCTTATTCTGTAGTCATATCTAATAATTTGACTATAGATTATAGTGTATACAGGGTCTGGTGCCAAAATCCGGACAAATTACATATTTTTTATCGCAAAAAGTGAAAAGGTTTACAAATTTTTTTTAACCACATTGTTTGTAAGGCCATAAAGAATACATTTACTCAATATATTCCCCTCCTGCTTGAATGACCACCTCCATTCTTGGTTTGAAGCATACTCAGACGCACTTTAATGTGTCATGGTCCACATCGGCATATTCCACATCAATAGTGGCTCTCAATAATGCGAGGTTTGGATGTCTGGACTTGTTCATGACCCTTTTAGCTATGCTTCATACATAGAAGTCCAAAGGATTCAAATCTGGGCTGTTGTGATGCTAGAATTCTTTTCACCAAAACATGTCGATGTTGTCTGACAACCAATTTTACACAATGACTCACTTTAATTGTGTAAGACTTGTATCAAAGGACCTCTTTGATGAGAATCATCAAAGAGGTCCTTTGATATTCTACACATAGTTTTCTCACCCACACCAACAACTGATGACAATTTTCAGATTGACTGATCTGGATCCTCAAAAATCAGCTCCTGAGCCCGTTGAATGATTTCAGGCTTCCCGACAATGCACTCCTTCGAGTGAGTTTTCCTTGCTGGTGTTGTAAAACCTTCATTGGACTTCTCTGACTCATTATAGTTTGTGACGACATCATACACAGTTGATCTCTGGTACCTGAAGAACCAAATGATTTCTGTCACCGAGCGCGCAGCATGAACACTTTTGATAATTGTGGCTCTTCAGTTATACTCCGCACTTGATTTCAACATTATGACTGTTTCGAGATTATGATGATTTAGTACATGTGTCAAGATATTTGAATGCCAAACACAACATCTACCAGTGGTATAGAATGGCAGGAATTTGAAATTGAATTTTGTCCAGATTTTGGTGGCACACCATGTATAAAGAGTGGCTTATCCATGAAAAAGTCAACATTATTTACAACTTTTGCTTTTGCAGCTTATATCCAAGGACAGCCTATAGCCAATTTTTAGGGTGAGGGTGTTTGGGTGGGTATATGTGTCATAGTATTTTATTTACTGATAGATTGATGTTTTATTTAATGTATTAATAAAGCATGCTTTTTCTAACTTTTATAGACTTTTAATAATAATAAAAAATGGTATATATTATGTATTCTTGATTGAATCAGACATCTACTGCTTTGATAATTTTGTATTTTTAATTATTGTACAGAATTACTGTGTTTATTATGAAAATACAAGAGAAGAGCATATGAAGAACACAAAATATTTACCTGAGTTTTAACTAAATGTAGTAGTAAAAAGTATTATTTATTACTAACACATTTCAGAATGACTGTAAGGCACAAAGTTCTATATTGCATTCTGTATATATTATTATTTTTTCTTCTTTATATACATATCTTTTATTTTTTTGTTCTATTTATAAAGATATTTGATTTGAAAGTTTATTTTGAAAATGTTTTAAAATATTTTGTTTTGTTCACACTCTCTTCTTTATTAAAAAATTATTTCTATAAAAAAAAAAGAAGGGATAACAAACAAAAGAACAAAAACAATATAAAAAACATTTTTTATGATATATTATTAAATTTCAGATAGTTATTTATACAAATATTTTTAAGATTAGTGATACAATAAAATACATAATTTTATATAAGTATCTGTTTTTTAATTATTTAATAATGATGATCTTTATGTAATCTCACAAATCATAAAACACTGTAATTTTATAATGAAATATTAGTTCTATTATGCAGATTAATTCATTCATTGATACACAGAAATTAAACAGATGTTGACAAGTTAGAATATAAAGTTAACATTTAAGATGTTCTTAACATATTTGTTCTTTAGGCATACATGTAATACCAAGAATATATTTATTTAATTGACTTCATTACTTTCAGAAGTTTTACATTAGACACTAGATAAGACTAATAAAATTAAATAAATATTATCAGAAAAAAATACTTTTTTTTTTTTAGTTAAGGGACATGTGAATTACATCTGGTATAATCAATAAAGTGTCAATAAGAATTATGACTAAAACTTATTTTTAAAAGATTTTTATGTACCATAGTTATCAAAATATTAGAAAATATTATGATGATATAAAAATGGAAATTTATGCTGTTACTTTTAACTCATCAAAATGTTGTACTTTAATTAATGTAATAATAAAATAGGCATCAGTATCAGAAAAGTAATCATAATCAAAAGTTATTTTACATTATATGAAAGTAACCATTTACAAAAGAGATGTACTAAAATTTCTGAAAGAATACAATGATAATTTACTTGTTCTAGTTTTAGAGAAATTAAACTTTAAAGATTTTTTAGAAATTAAAGTAAATTAAATGCATTTTTAACTATAGAAATATTAAGACTTTGGATACTGGATAAATGTTCTTTGATATAAAAACATATTCTGTTTTATAAACCATAAATAAATATTTCTTAATTATGTCCATATTTAGGCATACCTGTCCTTACTACATATATTATTATTTGTGTTGTAATGTTCAGACTGTTTGATTGGGTTGGCCAAAATTTTTCATTGAGTTTTTCTTTCCTGGCTGTTGCATACATAACATAGGAAAATTATATTGATCAGACATGCAAAAAAAACACAGAGTCAAACTTTTTCTTGATGTTTTAACACTCAAGGAGTCTAAAAACTATTTAAAAAAAACCCTTACAAAATTCTGTCTGTGTGTGTTGGTGTGTATTTTGCATTAATAACTTAGGACTGGATGAACAAAAATTTTGAAATTTGGAGGATTATTTGTATGTATAGGGAATTGATGATGATGTATTTTAGTAGTTACAAGTCAAGGGAGTAGAAAAAGAGGTGGTTGTGTGTCATATCTCAAGTGGAGTCATACTTAATGAAAATTTTACTCATTATTAGCATTTACAATTTTTTAAAAAACTCATCTCTATCCTCAAAATTAAGTCTTTTTCTTTTTTATCACAATTAATAATATAAAAATGATTATTTAATAAAATCACATAACATATAGTGCCACACAATTTTAACTCTGTATAATGTGTCTTAGTGTCTTAAAGTTTCACTTAAAAGACACCCAAGAATTATGAGAAAACTCTCTATTTACATGTTCTTTTAGATAGAGAAATTTTTCATAATTCCTTCTCAGACTTTCTTCCTAGTCCCTTAATCTTCTGTTTGAATGCCAGAAATGACAAACAAGAGCCCTTACCAGCTTTTTTAACATGCAAATAGAATGCATAAACTATACACACTTTCTGACCAACCCAATATTTAGTTTTATTTAAATGAAATTGTTTACATTTACATATTACAGTTAAACCCCATTTATATGTTTGCCAAGAGAACTGAAAAAATATCATATAAATGAGAAAAATTATAAAAGTGAAACAAGTTTTGAATTGCTTTTGTATTGAACATAATCATCACAAAAGTACAGCATGACAAAAATTAAAACAACAACTGAATTTGTACATGTACTTTTTAACAAAAAATTTTCAATTTGCTACATATATAATACATTTGAACAACATGTAAAAGGAAAAGTAAAACAGTGTGAAATTAACTCATATACTCTAAAAAAAAATTGATCAAATTTTGTTTGTTTCATGTTTTATCATGGACTTATCACATATTGTATGTGATATCAGTTGTCTCATTCCACCAAAACTCTGTGAAAGAATGAAGTCATTCTAAGGGTTAGCTCACACTGACAGCGAGTAGTGAAAATGAATGAGAAATGATTTTTATTCACTTAGCAAAATTGATTCACAGACAAAACACAGAAAGTGAACATTTTAAACATGTTGGTCTGGTGAAGTGATCTGTTAAATGGGAAAATTCATCACAAATGGTGCTGTGTTACACATTATCTATTCTGCTTTTTGCATTTACTGGCAATTCACTGTAAGTGTGGACTAAGCTGAAGTGCACACATTATTAAAAAAGAATGCAAAAGTGAATTTCTTATACATTATTCACTTTGAAATGGAAAAATTTAATAAGTGAGGAAAATGTGCTGTAGAGTACTAAAAAAATGTGACATATTGGAGTGAAATAGTGTAAATGAAAAACACATAACTGAAGTATTTTAAAATGGATAAAGTATGGGAAGAAAATATTTAACATATAATTGCAAAAATGTACAATTGAGAAATTTATAAACCAGGTTCAACTGTTGTAACAGGTACATAAATTTATTAAAGCAAAAAATGTTTGTGGAATATGTATTGGTTTTAATTATTGGAATATTTTTATTGTTTAGTGACAAATTAGCATTAATAAGAAAAATAAAAATTTAATTATAATTATTGTTTTCATTAAATATAATTTTTTATAATGTATCCTGTTCTTATTTCTTTTAAATAATTTATAACTCTTTATAGGTACAATGGTTAATTGATAATTATGAAACTGCAGAAGGTGTTAGTTTACCAAGAAGTACACTTTATAATCATTATTTAAGACATTGTTCAGAAAATAAACTGGAGCCTATTAATGCAGCTTCATTTGGAAAGTTAATTCGGTCTGTTTTTCTTGGTTTAAGAACTCGTCGTCTTGGAACAAGGTAATTTACGTTATTTCTAAATTTATTTTACTTAAAATTTTTTGAATTTCTAAAAAAATTTTTTTTAAATAATTTTTAATGTAGATATTAGTTAGCTTGCATTATAACTATATTTTTCTGATAAAACTACATATAATTTGTATTTGTAAATTAATTCTCACATAATTTTATACAATAGACAAAGTAAAAATATTTCAGGAAGTGTTATGAACCAGAATTAAATTTCAATTGCAGCAGATTTCTGTTTATTGTGGTTTTTGTGAATCTGAAGGTCTACCATCCAATGAGTACCTGGAAGGGGATTTCCAGAGTTGACTTCAGCTTGTAACTGGCCAACCTATCTGCTTTTCTGACCAAGCTGCAAATAGGGAAAGACCATATACCCCTCTCTCTCCAATATGCCTTCATTATATACTAGAAGAGGCTTTATTTCTTATTTTAATTTTAGAATGCTTAAATAAAAATGCTTTAAAACAGTATTTATTTTAAAATAATTTTTTTTAATTTATGATGTTGATTCCCAGCATGCTGTATGTAGTTTAAAATAACTATTAAAATATTAAATAAATACATGACTTTTGTAGAAACACATCTACCTTGTACAAAACAGAATTGGATGGGTTCCAAAAATTCTGTTAAATGTGTTAAAAAAAAAAAAAAAGATATTGTTCATAGGGAAAATGGAAGATTGGCTCACAACCTTAAAAATTAGAAAAAATAATATGATAAATCAATTAATATAATAGGACACTGTTTAAACAAAATATTTCAATATTAGTTAATAAATCAGAAGGACAATTGTAACTTATCAGCAAAATTGAATAAATTTGTCATTTGTACAAATTTTATTTTTTATTCAACTTTTTCAGTTAAATACCAAGATACCTCTAACTTTTAACACTAAATGGCATATGGAAACAATTCCATATTGAAAGACATTGGAAGGAACACAATTGTTTCCTAATTTCAAAGCTGTTTAAAATTTATTATTTGTTTTGAACTATGCTTTTTTGAGTATAGATTAGGGAATTCGATCCCGGTCCTTATTTCTAATCCCGGGATTTCGGGATTATACTTAGTCGATCCCGGGATTATTTCGGTATTGAGGGTTAATAAAAACTAAGAAAATCTTACAGAAATCAACAAATCAAAATTTAGACAAAAATCAACATATTTTACAGTATACACCTAGCTAATTTAATCACTCTAACTAATCAGACTCAGAGTCAGACTAACCAGACTTAAAATCACTCAGTCTTCATGTTAAATTTATTCTTTTTTAAGCATCACTGAGATCTCTTTAAACTCACATAAATTGAAAAAACCTTTATGTAACAAACTATGCAAATAAACGTTGAAAATTAACAAAAATCTCTCTTAACATCGACTAAATAGACTACTTTCATATAGCAACCTAGTAAGTAGGTAGTAAGATAAGTTTCTTAGCAAAAAGTATTTAAAAATAATATTAATCAGTCACATTTTTCTTAAATATAAAGAAAACTAATCTAATAGGAACATTCTAATTTGAATTGCGAAAATATGATCTGAGAAATAACAACGCATCCTGTGTCTCATCACCAAGTCTGCTTCTCAATTTGTTGCACATATATGCAGCTGCTGAGAAAACGCGTTTAGGTTTGATGGAAGTTGGAGGAATCGTTAGTAAATACTTATAAGCCCGTTCTAGTTATAGCTTCGAGGACACGGGGAGGTTGGAAGAAAACAGTCCGGTCGACACAGATCGGGATTGTAGGAGTAAAGGCTACAATCCCGATTGTTTCGATCATTGTAAGCATGCCTTTCTAAAAATAAACACGTTAATTTTGTAAATTCGGTCTCTGTGTGAGTCTCTCAGCATCCAGCAAACCACTACTCCCAAACGTAAAAAGACTTTCTCGCATCATCCTGACAGATCACGGGCAAGGCGGGGGTCGTAACCTTTTCACCTAAGGTCGACCCCCCTAAGCGAGAGGCGTCGGGTCTATATTAACCACACTGGCAAAACAAGATGGCTGACACATTGACAGGTAAAACGCACTGAGTAGTGCTCTCGACTGCGCCAGAAAATCGATTGGCGCCCGCGAAAATTCAAAAATACAAAAATGAAGTATATTACCAAGTAACCCAGTGAGAACTGCTTGCCTATCATTTTAGTTGAAAATACAAGAAGTTTTATTCCAAGCAAGCATCGCAAGCCCGCTAGGTTAATTTCTGCTGCTTGCTTGGAATAAAATTTCTTGTATTTTATATTAAAATGATAGGCAAGCAATTCTGTTAAAAGCACTGGCACTGAACGTTTCGCTTCATGCAGTCTATTTTGCAACTTTTTTAAAATGATGTCAATCCCGAAAATCTCGGGATTAGGAAAACTTAATCCCGAAAATTTTGGGACTGAAAAGTGGTCGGGATCCCGGGATCCCGATTTTCGAGATCCCGGGATCAAATCCTCTAGTATAGATAGATTGTTTAACATTCAGATGAGGTGTTCAGGACTGCAATCAGCTACAATTAGAACTTTAGTTTTAACTTGTTCCATTAACCTCCACAAGTTTTGAAGTGACAAAAAAACTAGTAAATTTTGGTCTTGTTGGCCTTGACTCTGTCTCTAACTCCTTTGCAGATCCAGTTTTGCAACCATTTTCACAAACTTTTCATCTTCATTCATATGCTCCAGTCTCTCAATCAGTTTCAGTTATGGAATGTTTGGAACATTAGCTTCATGGGAGATGTATCAAATTTCGTAATGGTCCAACTTGGAACTGTGTCATGAGCATAATGGGGGTGGTGACCATGTCTGGAAAGAGTAGTATTTTTTAGGATGGTTACCAGCCTTTTCTGAATGCATTTGTTGCCACATACTTTTGGATAACAGGGCAATGGAAGTCTGTAAACACCTTTTTGGAGTGATTGGCAGTCAAACCAGAAGCTTTGGTTTTTTATCAATGCATGGAATGTCATTTGAAGGATCCATATCTACAGAGTTCCTACTGAAATTTTTCAGTGACTTTCTCTGACCAACTTTGTACAAATTCCCTATGTATGGCACATTGACAAAGCAAAACAGCATTTGACGTACTATGCATATATACTTTGTTTCTCAAACATTTTAATTAGTTATTTTTTCTAATTAACAGTTATGTTTTTTATAATTGCAGAATTATTAAAATTAAAAATAAAATGTATTATTAAAATTCTGTTATTAATCCAAAATCATAAATCTATATGGCTTTGAAAAAAAAATCAATTATTTTTTATTATTCATTAACAAATTCTATATAGTCCATGTACAAAAGTGTATATTAAATTTATCTCTTAATAAATTTTCTGAACTTTAAAAAATATTAATATACTGGAAAAAAAATCAGAAATTGTTTTGTTACGCAATCAAAATTATTAAAATGAAAAATGATAAATAATACCATTTAAACTATTTATCATTTTGTGTACTTCATAAATTTTTGGAAAAATTTGTGTAAGCTTGGGAGAAATTTTGGGTCCTGAAAATATTCTGCACCCCTTTTCATAAGTTGTATTGCACTACTTCTTGCTGCCTGTAGACAGCTATACTTAATCAAGCATATTGTCAGCAAAAAGTCAACAAGACAGCCAAGGAAGCAAATTCCCTAACTTTTTGACAACTTTTAACAAATTTCCTGAATTCCATGACTTTTCCTGAACACTAATGAAAATCCCTGACTTTCCAGGTGTGTAGGAACCCTGTATCTAGCACTTCTTTGGTGAAATAGTGATACCCAATGCATTCACTTCCATCAGTTTTCAGTATAAAATCTACTAATTGCATTTATTTGGTTGAATTCATTTAATGCTTCCATTTTAAAAATGGAATGTTATTCATGTAAACTTCTTCAATAAATGAAATCAGGGACATTCTAGAAGGAATGTATGTTGTCCATGCACAATGCAATTATTCAAAATTAACAGAAAACACTTGAAATTTACATGGATTTTTAGGATACAAACCTATAAATCTATGTTGTATAAAACAAATCCATGTAAAAATAGAATTGGGTATAATTACAATTAGATTATTTTATGTCATTTTATAAGATTTTTTTTTTTTTTCAGAGGAAATTCAAAATATCATTATTATGGCATTAGAATCAAAGCTAGTTCAAACTTAAATCAGTTAAGTGAAGTAGGATCAGTTGCCTTAAGACAAAAGTCTATAAGTCCAATGAGAAGGTAAAAAAAATTTTTTTATTAGAAAATTTTGAAATAGTACAGTATTGATATTTTATATGTTTATTCTTAATATAAAAAATATTTGAAGTACATTGTACCAGGGATCATCACTAAAGTACCTCTATTGTCTAGAGAGATATTTAGCAATCCAAATACAATCTAATCTGATATGGTGACATTAAGATATTCAGAAGAAATTTCCATTAAAAAAATTAGTACCAAAACTTACCACTGTGACATTTTTGGTACTGCAAGCAACAAACATTGTACAAGACACTCATGCTATACAGAGACCTTAGTGGTGCAGGGGATACTGCTCAATGTGGTCTCCATTCTGAAAGTGTAAACCTGAAGGTAATGAAGTATGTTCAACAGCTGACTGTAATTGATCCTGTGTGATGCTTCTCAAATGCAGTGTGATACTGTCTTTCAAGGCTGCCAAATCTGCAACTTGTCCTCAATAAACAACACTTTTTAAATGTTCCCACAACCAAAATTCATACAGATTAAGGTCTGGAGAACAAGATAGCCAGGCAGTAGGAAATACAAAACTAATCACTGTTTTTAGTAAAATATTGCAAAAACTGTTGAATGTCTGATAATGTGGAGATGCTCCATCTTGCATGAAAGTGGCTGACTCAAGGAATTGAAGCCCAAACATCCCCAGATGGTAAGGATGGAAAGAAAGATGTCTGTAATGTCACCAGTTCTAATTTTTAAATTTTGTAATTTTAATTGGATATTTTTTGTTCTTTTTAAAGGACTTTTTAATTTTGATGGCCAATCAACCTACAAAGAAAGGTTGATTATCAAAAAAGTTTGTAGTCTGGAACACAAAGTGAATAAATGGTGGTTCCTTTTGGACAGACTCTGTCTTCAAATTTATTTTTATATAATAACATTGTAGTTTGACCAGTGGCGTAGCATGGGTGTCAGCCGCCCAGGGCAGAGGAAAATTTCGCCCCCCCTTATTTAGGTATCTCAATTTAAAACACTAAAATTCAGTTTTGTCACAGAACAAGCAATGAAAAATTCCATGCTAGTGCAGCGACCAGTTTAAAATAGCTCTATTGGATATTGGTGGTGTATATGAATACGAATGAATTATACAAGCAAAAAAAAGGGGGGTCAACAGGTTGCGCAGGATATCCTCAGATGAAATTACTAGTTCACCCAGATGGTGAGCAATTCCCGGACTGTCCGGCATGATGCAAATATAGATTAGAATGGTTCAAATTTTTACTTTTCAAATTTTATTATTATTATTTATTGTGAAATTTTGCCACCCCCACTACGCTATGCCAATGAGTTTGACTGACTTAAAATCAGAAAGAAAGTTTTTGTTTATAAGACAATAAAACAATTAATGACTTATTGACAGTAGTAGTAGTAAGTCAGTCAGTGTGAAAAATAACACCTTCCCCTCAAATTTTACACAAAGCAGATGTTAATTGGTATAAGCTGATATAATTTACAGCAAATTTCTTAAATTTAATATGTTTATTTTTGAATGTTTGAATCAAATAATAAAATATGCATTAAAAAAAAAACATTTTCAGAATTCTGTGAGTATTTTATATCATTAGAAAGAAGACAAAAATGTACAAATTAAACACATAACACATAAAACTGTCAGCATTTCATCAAAAACATGTAGGTTTTGATGTAATGCTGACATACATCAAAAACCTACATTTTACTGGTTTTAGAATAAAATCTCATTCATTTTTACATGACTTAACTCATTCATTTTTTTTTAATGCGCTCTCTAGAGAAGGATGTATAACCTCACTTAAACCAGCATGCTGGTTTTTCCATACAGAAATATCTGATTTCATGGTCTACCCCAGATAGACTGGTATGCCAGTCATTCTGTAAAACTATGGCAATAGGCATCAAAGCTATTTCTTTGCCAGAAAGCAAGACATTCAACAGTTGTATTGGTAGGTATAATGTCTAGGTATAAAAGTGGCCATATGTGATTTTTCATTGCTTGTATTGCCAAAAATGCCATAGTGGTGAGTTTTAGAACAAATTTTTTATGGAAATTTCTTCTGCACATTTTAAATGCCACCATACCAGATTAGGTTGCATTTGGATTGCTAAAATATCTGTATATATAGTATAGAATAGGGATACTTTAATTATCATCATCTGGTAATTTGATTGAAACAAATTAATAACCAGTTATTATAATTATATTTTAATTGCAGTGATCAAACCTATTTTATATAATTTTCTTTATATTTTCAACCTTTAATAATTTCTGTAACATTAAATTATTCTTATTAAATCATAAAATATTGAAAAATTTGATAATTAATTCTAAAAAATATGTTAGAATCATTTATTATTTTTAAGTTAAAATTTGTTGGAACTAGACAATATATTTACATTACATTATTTTTACAATATAACCTGAAAATGTATTTATTTATGACAATATGGATAAGCTATTGTAAGAATAATAATATTGATATTTGGACTTTGCCAGAAAAATTTCATTACTAATGAAAATAAAGATGAAAAGAAATTATAAATTAAATTATATATCAATGTAAATATTCTGATTAATTATAAAGAATTATTAAAAATAATATATTAACTCTAATTATTAATATTAGTGATTTCCACTTTTAAAACATAGTGGTGTCTCATATAGTCATATTTGGTATTTGAAGCTGAAAGAAACATAAACATGCATTTATTTGAAATTTCTCATAAAATTGGCTTTTATTTTGAAAAAAAAAAAAACTGAACAGAAGAAACAAAGCGAAAGCTGAGGTAGAATGGAAGACACTTCAAAAATAGGCATGGAACATCTTGAGCTCCTAGACCACTGGAGATTTAACCAATTAAATGTATAGAAGATTGAATTTTCACCCTTCAAAGTTAATTGATTTTTTATGACATGTTATAAAAAGTAAAGGATTGTTTGTTATTACTATTCTTACTTTCAGAGTAGCTTTATATTACAATTTTCACTATCAATATATTTCTTAAGATTTTTTTATATCTCATTTTCTCATTACAAGTCTGCTGTCTTTGCTGTTTGTTTTACAATGAGTTTTATTTGTACATTGACTTATACTGTATATTACTTGACCATTCCATCAGCATTGTAACTTTCATTACAGAGTTTATTACAGGTATTTTTTAATATAAACAAATGATTATAATTAATTTGATTAAAATGAAAAAACTTTGTTGATAGGAACTTCGCATCAGGATCTCATAAATCTATGAGCGAATGAGCAAAAAAGAAATAGATAAACCAAATTTTCAAGTTTGCTTCTTTTTTATATTTAATCAAAGTACAGTTGAACCTAATTAACATGAATAGTCACAATGTTCAAAAGTTGATCATATTACAAGTAATTTGCAAATCTTGTCGTCATTTTCATAAGATATAATATGTGCAGTTTGGTTTCACTAGAACTTATTGATATTAGCCAAAGAACTACATAAATGTTTAATTGCTATTTCTATTTCTTCATTTTTGCCATTCGCAATTTTTTTTTTAATTCTTTAATTATTGATAACATACTTTTCCCTATTCCATATTTTATTACCATTTCTGTTTTTTCTTAATTTGTCATTATCCACTTTAGGAAACAAATTAGAAATTTTGAACAAAGACAAACTTTGCTGAACTTTATAAGCACTGTAGTGATCATTTAACTTATGTACAGTAGCTGTCACAATGAGCCCTGCTAGGTAGTTTTAAGAAAAATTGTAAAGTATAATTTAGTTTTAAAAACAGTGAAATTTTCTGAAAAATAATTCAATGTTAAAAAGAATAGGGTGAAAGCAGTCACAGGATCTCATAAAATTAACCCAATTCATGACTTTTCACTCAGTCTAGCTACTTTAGTGCAACTGAATTTATTTCTGAAGTTGTTCTGTGGATGAAGAGGTTCATAGTTTAAAAGAACATAGATTGAATAGCTGTTTGGATGTTCAATAGATAAACAATAAATTTCAAAGTATTCTCACTCTTTATCCCATACCAATATACTTTAAACAATGCAAATACAAGATTGCCTTTATTAAATCTCCAGCTCTCATGATTGAGAAAATTAAAAAAAAAAAAAATTTTAATTTGCATTGAGAGATAGAATTTTCCTATGGGTATGATCATCAGTTCATTTCAAATGAAATTTTTATGTTAAACATGTGTTAAAAAAATGAAAAGTACTGTAATCCATATGGAATTTGATGGGAAATAGTTTACAATAAAAAGTAATTTGCACTGAGTGTTAATGAGGTTCAACTGTACATATAAATTTAGTGAGAAGTTTAAAAATAGTATTTGATGATAGTATTATTTAGAAATGATAAATTATAGTTTGTAAAAACTGATCAATAAATTTAATATAAGAAAATTAAAATTTTTAGGTGTAAACAGCATTCCATGAAGTCTGAACAGTTTGATAATTCTACAGATTCTAGGCAGCAGTCATATCAGCATTATTTAGGAGATTCATCAACAGTAATTCCAGTATTTCCAGAAATTGATGTTGGGAGTATTGTGCAAAAGGGAAGAATTAAAGAGGAGGAAATTCATAAATTCTTGTCATTATATAAAGAACATTATGAAGTAATTATCCATAATAACAATATATTTTATAATAATTCTTACACTATAAATTATAAAATAAGAAATGCTCTTTTTATTTTCAGTATATTTATTTTATAATAAATTTCAGTTTTCATGATTAATTTATATATGTAATTTTTTCTATCACATATTCGAAAATATAATTATGAAAATATAGTTGTAAGATCAATTACGTGAACAGTTAATTACATTTTTTTTTTTTAAATTAGAAATGGCAGTTTTAGAATTCAGACTATTAAATTGCCAACAAAGAAATTTAAATGATTTATTCTAATTTTCCGTTAAAGAAATTTCTTATCATTCAATATTCTATGTATATTTAATAGAATAATGATTTTCATATTTTTTATATAATAAAGTCAAAAACAATTAAAGTTTCAATAGTTATCATCTAAATATGGAACTACCGACTTGATTAATACATAGTCTCTGTGGAGTTTATGAATTTGTAAGTTAATATCCTGATATTCATATCTCATGACCAGTGGTGATATTCGAAATATTTAACAAAGGGTTCGCTAACCGAAAATTTTTCCTTAACAATTTTTTTTTTCGCTCAAATGGTGCATTAGCAACATTAGCATAAAAACAGACCTTAAGATACCCATATAAATAAAAAAGATGTGTTTGCGTCAGTTAAAATTTAACATTGTTTATGCCAGAACTATATTTTTTTTTATAAATAATAAAAAAGAGTGTTCAAAATGGTTTATTTTGTACATATTTTAATATTTTTCATTCAAAATACTTTATAAACATAAAAATTGGCTTTTTTTTAATCAGAAAAAGTCATACGGAAAGCAGTTAAACAAGAAAAACTTTTCTAAATCATTTATTTTATCGTTAGGTATTATTATAATAATAGACAGATGTCATCGTCTCTCGAAATACAATATCTTTCTTATTTCGCTGTTGATAGCCCGACACGTGTTCCGCAGCCATCTTGTATTTTCTCGCGCGCGTGGGATTGTGGGATCTCTCTTATGACTGGATCTAGTTTCGAGAACTCTCTCGAGTCGATCGCGATTGAACCTCGTTTTAGTCGAGATTGAAACGGTCGATGGAGGTTGCACTAGGCGAACAGGGTATAAGGCTCTAGTTTAGTAGTGTTACAGAGTATAATACGTATATTTTAATATATTTTTTAAAAGAAACAAAACCACTGAGAAATGTTGTGTGTGTTTAACAACGGGTTTGGAAAACTTTGAAAATGTTAACAACGGGTTCGGCCGAACCTGTGCAAACCCACTGAATATCACCACTGCTCATGACTGAAAAAACAGATATTTGTTGAATGCAACAATAAAAGCAATTCTTCTTAAACCTCTAAACAATATGTAGAGATTACAGAAATATTTTCTGATTTATAGCTGTAACGATATCACTGTATAGTTGTTGACTATAAAATTACTTTTTGTGTTTGAAAGTTATCTCCAGACTTCTTTCTTTTGTTTTGTTTTTTAGATTAACTTGTTCTTAATGATGTTAAGTTATAAAATTTTTCTGGTATAAAAATTTAAATGTTATAAATAATAAATGGCAAAACATACTCAGCAAATAATACACCACCAACTACACCTTAAGTTGCAGAGAAAATTTATTTAAACATAATCCTCAGGTTAAATGAGAAAAAATAATGGTGTTCTAAAAATAAAATCTGTTAATTTTGTATTTGAATTTATATAAGAATTACAACTATATATATGTATGTATACGTATATACATGTATAAATATAACATAAAATAATAATTCGATATAATATTATATATCATATATAAAATACCAAACATGTAAAAAACCACGGCATATGTTAGAAGTTCTTAAAAAGCTTTTTAACTAAATACTTCCATGCTGATGGTAGCACTTCTGCATCCCTTGCATTAATGCACATATCTTGTAGCTTGCCTTTATAAATTTCAATCTTTTCTGCGCTCATTGCTAAAGTCAGGGAGTGCAAGGACTTAACAATATCTGCTTCCTCCCATTTTACTATGGAGCCTTCAGCCTACCATCTGATACAATACTGTAGTGTTGGATCCCTTATTGACATTATATTTGTGCTCCTTCAGCCTGATTCCCAAATTTCTTGTAGTAACACCAATATAGTTTTTCTTGATTCCTAACTGTACGTTTTCATAAGGAATCCTGTACACTCCTGCTTTTCCTTCTTTATTAATGATGTCCTTGTCATTGCTTAATATCATATAGAGAAAAATACACAAAAAATCAAATTTTCTTTCCTTTCTGACTTACGGAGGGTAGATGACTTCCGAATTCTAAAACATTACATCAATAATTGGATGTATAGATGGAAACCCATGATGGAAAGTTGTCAGAATTTAATTTGTGTACTGAAAACCCTACTGAAGAGGCCTAATATTGTTGGTGAAATGAATTTGGGAGATGTACCAAAGTAATAAAATGTTCTTTCTCTGCAAAGTTGGTTTATTTTTACCTTTTTTTTAACTTTAATTTTATTTCATTATTGATATAATGTTTTAGAATTTGGAAGTTATCTACCTTCTGTAAGTCAGAAAGAAAAAAAATTTTTATTTTTTGTGTATTTTTCTACAATACAATTAAGTAAGAATTGAAAATTAATCTGACTTCATTGTTTTAAATAGTTATTTTTGATCATATAGAGGTTCGGAGCTTTTTTTAAAATCATTTTGTATTTTTTGCGGTCCGAAATGTCTTTCATTATGGCTTTTGTACTTTTATTGTATGTGAACTTTGTGATTTTTCCAACATCACCAAATGGAGTCTTTGCTGTGCCCATTTTGTAGCTTCTAATCATTCCTGTTATCATATCTGCTCTGTATCCTACAGTTCTGGCCACCTGCAATATTCTGTTGATCTCCTTCTGTCTATCAACTATACTACTAAAATATAGAAAGGCCCTTCTAATGAGAGCTTGGAACACAGCCAGTATATTGGTAAGAATCATTCGAGTGTAACGGGATGTAAAGCGGGTTATATGTTGGTTTGACATACACACTGGTGACCAAATGCCCTTCTTTGAATTCAATATTTATGTCTAAAAAATGTAACCTTGAGGAATCTTTCTGTTTAATTATTAACCTTACCAATAAACTCATTGATTTTTTGGTCATTCCTCCATAGTACAAAGACATCGTCTACATATCTTTTAAAATATACTATATCCTTCTTGAAATCACAAAGAACACTTTCTTCTAGTGTCCAGCTCACATAATATTCCTGATATCGGACTTCCCATTGGGACTCCTCTTTTTTGCCTTTATGGCTGGCCATTAAAGGTGAAACATGATTCATAACATACCAGACTAGCCAGCTGTACCACCTCATTAGTGTAATGAATCAAATCAGGTTCTTGTTGAGCGTGAATTCTAAAAGTGCTTCCATGCAGGATTTGATTTTAATAGGAGGATGTAAGCTTTCATAGTCCAATGCAGTCCCCACCTCATCGTCCATTAACACTAGATCTTGTATCTCTTTAACCACAACTCCAAGATCCTGTGCCACCAATACACTATTCTCCAGCTGAGAGGTGAGAAATTTATATAACTTTTGGTCCCCTGCACTTTTCTACTATAGGCCTTACTTCTTTACCTTCCTTGTGGGTTTTGGAAAACGCAAATAATCTCAGCATTCCAGGCCTTGGATTCCGATAATTTCTAAGGAAACACAGTAAGCCTTGTTCTTTCAAGTTTTTTTACCTTTCTCTCGATGTTCTTGATAATTTTTGTGTCAACCTGTTCGCACTCTGTTTTTTAATGTAATCTTCCAAAGCTTTGTTATAAGTTTGTCTTCTCATGATAACCATCTTGCTTTTGTCTGCCCTTGTTGCAACCAAATAATTTTTCCTCAGCCAACATTTAGTAAGTTTGATGTCTTTGTTTGTATTGTTTCCTTTTCTCCAACCTGCCTGGTCTTTAATGATGGTTTTACATCTTAAGTATTCTTTTTGTAATGAATAGAGCCAGGTGATCCGTCTTTCACTTTCTTGAATCGAGGTTTCCCAAGGTTCCAAATTTTCTGGGACAAAGTTAGGTCCTTGTTTCAGAACTCTTTGATCTTCATTGGGATGACACATAGCTCACTTTACATCCTGTCACACTCAATTGATCCTTACCAATATAAACTGGCTCTGTTCCAAGCTCTCATTAGAAGGGCCTTTCTATATTGTAGTAGTGTAGTTGATAGACATAAGGAGATCAACAGAATATTGCAGGTGGCCAGAACTCTAGGATACAGAGAAGATACAATAACAGGAATGATTAGAAGCTACAAAATGGGCACAACAAAGACTCATGTGGTAATGTTGGCAAAATCACAAAGTTCACATACAATAGAAGTATGAAAGCCACCATGAAAAATTTTGGACTGTAAAAAGTACAAAATGATATTGAAAAGAGCTCTGAACCTCTATATGTTATTAAGAAATGACAAGGACAGCATTAATAAAGAAGGAAAAGCAGGAGTGTACAGGATTCCTTACAAAAACATGCAGTTAGGAATCAAGAAAAACTATATTGGTGTTACTACAAGAAATTTGGGAATCAGGCTGAAGGAGCACAAATATAATGTCAATAAGGGATCCAACACCATAGTATTGTCTCAGATGGTGCAGGCTGAAGGCTCCATAGTAATATGGGAGGAAGCAGATATTGTTAAGTCCTTGCACTCACTGACTTTAGCAATGAACGCAGAAAAGATTGAAATTTATAAAGGCAAGCTACAAGATATGTGCATTAATGCAAGGGATGCAGAAGTGCTACCATCAGCATGGAAGTATTTAGTTAAAAAGCTTTTTAAGAACTCCTAACTTATGCCTTGGTTTTTTACATGTTTGGTATTTTATATATGATATATAATATTATATTTGATTATTATTTTATATTATATTTATACATGTATAGAACATAAAATAATAATCAGATATAATATTATATAACATAAAATAATTCTAAATATATCTATCTTCTAAATATATATATTTTGTTATAATTCTTCTGTTAATTTTGTATTTGAATTTATATATAGTAATACCTCAACTTACGTGATTTTCAAATCTCGTCGATTCGTCTTTTGTTTGAGTGCCATGCAACTCTCGATTACTCACTCCACCCACACTGTTGTTCAGATTACATGTTCGGACATGTCGTGTGGAATCGACACATAGCTACAATTTATTTTGTGTTATTTATTTCTGTGTTTGTTATATCTATGGAGACTTAAGAGACTTTATGTGGTGATTTCTTGTAACCGTGAACGAATCAAAAGACGAGATAAAATTAACAAGAACATTTATTAGCTTACATACATCCGACTTGGATTTTACAGAAAATGGGAAATTATACCCCGATTTACGCGAATTTGACTTACGCGGTTATCGCTCGGTCCCACCTATCGCATAAGTTCAGGGTATTACTGTATTTTATTTATTCTCATTTAACCTGAGTTAATGAAAATAAAGTCAGTTTAATTTTCTATTTCTATAAAGCATTTAATTTTTTTTATCATTGTTAAGGAACTTTCTGGAAGATACTGTGTTTTCTTGATTCTGACGTGACCTGATTTTCAACATGTGAAAACCCAAACAATTACTGGACTACATTGGTTACTTTTCCTTGATTATCTTTAATTAATTGTTAAATATTTTGTCACTAGAGGGAGGTGTTAGGTGCCATCTCTTATTAAATTTAATAATTTAGTATAATTATGGAAAAATAGCCCAATGTAATCCAGTAGTAGTTTGGTTTATATTAAGTTTTGAGACGTCTATATATTTGTAATATGTATATACCTTAAACAGTTAGCTTGCAAATGTAATGCACATCATATATCAAAAATGCAGCTGCAAAAAGTTAAAATGTTTTTTAAAAAATGCATTTATTACTGTTTAAGTACATTTTCATATTTACAGTGCTTTGTGATGTCCATATTTCTGAATGTATTCATTTATGACTTCATTATCAGATACAGAGGATCTGTGGATCAATACTATATGATCAATATTTTAGCAGTGAGATTTCATATTAGTTGGTACAAGCATGAAATTTACCAGATATGTAGTATCACATTTAAATATCTGTATACATGTTCTTTAGCATAGTGGATAACTCTGTGCTTAAACACAGCTTTACAGATTCATTTGCTGTAGTTCAAAAGACCATTTTAAAATCAAATCTGAAGTAATAGGAGGGATGGGTACCAACATTGTAATACATTGAAATTAAGTCAACTTTGTGCCTGATTCAATGTGCACATGAATTCTAATGTAAACCTGAATTTTTGAGACCAGAAAAGTTGAAAAAATGGTGTGCATTAGAATCAAGAAAATACAGTAAATTTTTTGAAAACTTTGGCATTAATCTTTTGAGGAACCATTAAAATTAAACACGCTCTATCCTAGAGATTGCATTACTGGTAAATCAGTTAAAATGCATCAATAAATTACCAGTAAAAAGTATATAAATTACTGGTACAATTTGATTAAAAAAAAAAAAAGTAGACATGTAATAATTTTTGGAAGCCAAATATTTATAGACATTTACATATATTTACATTTTTAATAGAAATATCAAATGTCTTTAATGTGTGTCTTGATGTGAACTACTTTTACCATTTAAATTATTAATTTATTTTACAGTTCTTTCAGTGTTTAAAATACCACATTACACTATGCTGGACAGTTTGGCAATTACTTTATTTACTTTTAATGTCTAGAGCACAATAATGATTTTAATTGACAAAATAGAACATGTATTTGAATGTGTGCACTGGTTTTTAATCACAACATGCCCCCCTATTACTCAGGCAGCAAAACTGTTACCTTTCAGAGTAGAACAAGGGAATTGAATTGGTGATTTCTTATTTGTTGACCTTTCTGTGAGTCAGGAACTGAACAATCAATACTGTACTAATTTTGGAATTGGAGTCAAGCAATCAATACTGTAGTAATTTTTGCAGAGTCAAAAATTAAAAACAGTAAAAATAAAAATTAAAAATACTAATAAAACAGTAATATTTTAAAAATCTACATATTTTACTGGTAGTAAAAAGAAGTCAGTAAATTTGTAACCCCTGCTCTTCTCACATCTGCTCTATCTATATATGACTGTAAAGAAAAATTTTAAATCACTACATTTCAATCTACTTATCTACCAGGGCTGTGGAGTCGTGTAAAAATCTACTGACTCTGACTTTTCCTTACCATCCGACTCTGATCAGGGGTGGACTAGTTACCGAAAGAGACCTGGAAATTCTGATGTCATTACGTGACCTCAGAATAAAAGATTTAATAAATAGAGCTCTAATAAAGATAGAACGTAGAAACTTCTTATTTCAAAGCTAAAAGACTCCTCTGAGTAATATATAAATATGTATTCAATAATTTTTACTTTTCCGGCTGTTATATATAACAGAGGATATATAACAAAGTGTAGCGCTCGGTCAAAAAATGACCTCTCCCAAATTTTTACATTTTTGGACTCAGAACACCTTGAAATTTTGAGTTAATTAAGCAAAAGATTCGAGGTTTTTTCTATATGTGTGGATGTTAGACAGTGTGGGGGGCATGATTTTGTTCACCCTGTTTGAAGCCTAATAATTTCTGTGGTCAAAGTGGTCAGAATTGGAGTTAGTTATTAAGCGTCAAAGTGGTTGAACTAAATCATGTCTCCATACACATTCTAACATCTTAGGCGAGAACATCTTAACGGGTTTTACTGTGCTATTATAAAATGGCAAAAAAGCTTTCTTTGAGGGTAGAGATGAGTTTTATTTTTTTTTTTTAAATTTTGAATGCTAATAACGAGTAAAATATTCATTAAGAGATATGACACATGACCCCTTTTATGTCTTCACCCTGTCGACTTTTAATTAAGAACCAAAATTTAATAGTATTAATGCCTCTTTATATGCAAGCTGCAGTGCCACATTTAGTTTCTTAAACTTTACCCATTCTGAGATATCGTTTAATATCTCAGAATAGAAAATAAAGAAATTAAACAAATTAGATGCCAACACACAAACAATTTTTCCCCTTTTATTGACTTTTTTGAGGGGTTTGGGAGGTCTCCAAATGTGTAGATTTGCAAAAAAAAACAACTTGGAGGGTCAAATTTGACATGATTACCATTTTTATATACATAACAAGTTGGTAAGTAAAAAGGAGTTGGAGTCGGCGGATTTTTTGACGACTCCAACTCCAGCTAAAACGCCAAAACTCCACAGCCCTGCTATCTACTGTAATTTCTTTCTTGAAGATTTTAAAAATACAAGTTGTCTATTCATGTAATACAAATAATACTTCATATTAAAATTTATATTATTGCAGATTATATTAAGTAATGGTACTATTGTATATACTTTATCTCAATTGTATATTATATAATTTTTTATCTCAACAATTTTAAAATATTTTGGGGTTTGTTAATACTGTAATATCCAACTTCAAAGGTTAGGTTAGACCCAAACAAATAAAAATATATTTCATATCCATGAAATATATTTTTATTTGTTTTATCTACAATTTTAGTGTTCTGTATTATTAAACTGTTTATTTTTGCACTTTATATATTTTGTATTAATGATAATACATATTATTTATAGGATATTTTAGATGCAGTTGTAAATCTCCAGTTTACAAGAATAGAGCACATTTGGCAGACATTTTGGCAAATGAATGATTATAAAGAAAGGTAAAAATATTGTAATTATAAGAGATTCCTGCTTTTTCACAATTGAAAGAATTAAAATATTGAAAAAATAATGCTATGATATTATTTTTAAATTATGAAATTTTTGCACATTGGAAAATATAATAGACTAGCAGACCCCACCACGCATTGTTGTGGCTCAAAATGTATCTAAACGTATAACACTTCCCCCGTGTGGGGGGGAATTTTTCGAAAAATTTCTTCTTAGTGTACATTCTCTTGGCATACCCTATTAAAACGCAATCAAAAACGCAAAAACCCGCATCTAAAATAGTATAATAGAAGCAGAGTTCTTTACGGTAAGCCTTAATCCTGTTCATCTCCCCCCAGTGGGGGGAATTTCGACATGTATATTATAAAAAACACGTGCGTATTCAAATCGTGTGAAAATTTCAAAGGAATTGGTAGGAACAAACGAACATTACATTTTTATTTATATAGATAGATAGATGATCATCTTTAGTTCATCCTCACAGAAAAGCAAACTTAGGGCGTCATACTTGTAGCGCCATCTGTTGGACATAAAAGCCTTAACCCTAGATGATATCTTTTAATTTATATGAATGTTTAACAAAAAATCTGCAGGTTTGATTAGTGGTAAACATTCCGGGGTCTAAAGATGCTACAGTTAAAATTTGGCAACGATTGGTTCAGTAGTTTTCATGGTTAGTGGTCATAAACAAAAAATATGTTGTCTCTTTATATAGTAGTATAGATTAAGTGGGACTTCAATCATTTAAAAGTTTTCCCTTTCTTAATAAGTAATAAAGGTCTATTTCACTTTTCAGCTATAATATATTTGAATCATATATACTTATCTTGCTGTGATATTTTTTGTCAATAACTTGTCCGATTACTGCAAAACCCAGCTTGTATATAAATGATTACAGTTTGGTGGCATTGTATATAAATGATTACAGTTTGGTGGCATTATCTGATATGCAATTAACCCATGAGTGCCTTAAAACTGCTACCCCAGTATACGTGTTATTTGGAGGTCTGAATGTCAGACATGCCTGTACAACATAATCAAAAACATTAAACACAGCTGATGGAATTTGTGAAAGGGTGAATTATTAGGCTGAGGAAAGTAGGATGACCTGAACTGTTTACTGTCTGGGCTATTCTGAGGCTCTAGTTTGCTATGTGAGTTGTCAAACAATGTTTGGTGATGTCACAGTTGACTCAACTCACTATTATATTAATAAGTTGAAGTCAAACATCAAACTAGATTGCAAATCAACTCTGTGACAGGGACAGTTACACAACTTTAACCTGGAATCAGCAACTTTATAAATAAGTTCTGCATTTATTTAGCTAACAGGAAAGCCTGATACAAACTGAAGGAGTTGCAAATTGAGTTGTTTAGTAATATGGCAGAGTAGCTAGTAATGGGGATGCAGCTCAAACTAACAATTAATTTGAGTAAAATTACTTTTCAAATATTTTCAAAAAAAACTTAACAATAGTTACTTATAAAAACTACATATAAAATAATAATTACAATTAGAGCAATTTATAACTAGCACATTAATCAGTTATTACCTTAGCATTTATATACAGAAATAATGGAAGCATACATAAAAATACAGAGGGAAACATATTTTAAATTATTCTA